>NC_092696.1:27473952-27773952 GCF_964275005.1 Diadema setosum
GGTTGGCATTCTGCTTATAAGCAGGGTGTGCGTAGTGTACTCAGAACACCCGAACGGCAAAAAGAGTCGGTGCAATGTTGCACAAGAATGTACACCTTTGTACCTTACGCTTCGTTATATCAAAGCTAGATCATTATTGTGCAGCGTTGCTTTACATACTAGTCTATATAAAAATGTCTTGCATTGCCAATAAAAAGACTTGACCTGGGCTAATTTCTAATTTTTCCTTGTACAACCATGTATATAATACACACACACACAAACAAACACGCACAATTAGGGGTTGCTCTAAAGTGCAGATTTTGGACATCCTTCCCCTCTTGGTCACTTCGACGCCACCTCGCTGGTCAAGCCTCCCCAAATCATGAACATAAACCGACACCCTTGACTACCAGTGGCGGATCCGGGGGGGGGGGGCTGCACCGGGCGTCCCCCCCCCCCACCTTAATTTCCAAAGCGAAAAAATATAGCTACAAACGGCAGTTTTAGGACTGTAAAATGTCAAAATTTTCAAGCTCGCTCGCTCCGCTCGCTCGCATTTAGTCGTAATGCCATTCTCCTGAAGTTGCTGCCAGTTGCGCCCGGTGCGCCCCACCCCTTAATTTCCAAAGCGAAAAAAAATATACTGAGCTACAAACGGCAATTTTGGGATTCTAAAATGTCAAAATTTTAAACTCGCTCGCTCCTCTCGCTCGCATTTAAGTGTTATGCCATTCTCCTGATATTGCTGCCAGTAATTACCAGCAGTTGCGCCCGGTGCCCCCTCTTAATTTCGAAAGCAAAAAAATATAGCTACAAACGGCAGTTTTTGGACTGTAAAATGTCAAAATTTTCAAGCTCGCTCGCTCCGCTCGCTCGCATTTAGTCGTAATGCCATTCTCCTGAAGTTGCTGCCAGTTGCGCCCCACCCCTTAATTTCCAAAGCGAAAAAAATATACTGAGCTACAAACGGCGATTTTGGGATTCTAAAATGTCAAAATTTTAAACTCGCTCGCTCCGCTCGCTCGCATTTAATTGTTATGCCATTCTCCTGATATTGCTGCCAGTAATTACCAGCAGTTGCGCCCGGTGCCCCCTCTTAATTTCGAAAGCAAAAAAATATAGCTACAAACGGCAGTTTTTGGACTGTAAAATGTCAAAATTTTCAAGCTCGCTCGCTCGGCTCGCTCGCATTTAATTATGCCATTCTCCTGATATTGCTGCCAGTAATTGCCAGCATTTGCGTCCGGTGCGCCCCCTTCCTTTATTTCGAAAGGGAAATATATAGCTACAAACGGCAGTTTTTGGACTGTAATATGTCAAAATTTTCAAGCTCGCTCTCTTCGCTAGCTCGCATTTAGTCGTGATGCCATTCACCTGATGTTGCTGCCAGTAATTGCCGGCAGTTGTCTCCGGTGCGCCCCACCCCTTAAATTCCAAAGCGAAAAAATATGGCTACAAACGGCAGTTTTTGGACTGTAAAATGTATAATCTTTAAGCTCGCTCGCTCCGCTCGCACACATGTTATTGTTATGCCATTCTCCTGATATTGCTGCCAGTTATTGCAAGCAGTTGCGCGCGGTGCCCCCCCCCCCCCCCACCTTTAAATTCCAAAGCGAAAAATATAGCTACAAACGGCTCTTTTTTTTTTAACTGTAAAATGTCAAATTTTCAAGTTCGCTCGCTCCGCTCGCTTGCATTCAATCGTGCAATTCTCCTGATGTTGCTGCCAGTAATTTGTCGTTTCACACAGGCATTCTATAATCCATTTATAGGGGGACAACTCTCTCCCACAACCTCCCCCCTTGCTCGCTTCGCTTGCTCGGGCTCGGTCTCGTTCATGACATCAGTGTGTAAGAATTAATACTAGAAGTATATCTAAATGATACCATTTATAGGCAAATTGTTCAATAACAATTTACTTCAAAATGCACTGATACCTTAAACAAGTGGGACTTTTTCAAGTCCATGAAACACGCAAAAAACCTGCATCAAATTGCACCATTTACAACACTCAAAATGCAAAAAGTGCTCACCGTGGGAGGGGACACTCCCTCCCACATCCTCCCCCTCGCTCACTCCGCTCGCTCTTGCCTGGCCGCGTTCATGATATTCAGTGTAAATATCAAAACAGGAAGTTTATTTGGATGATACTATTTTAATATAGGCAAATTGTTCAATAATAATCTACATCAAAATATATTTCTACCTTAAACAAGTGGGACTGTTTCAAGTCGATAAAACAAGCAAAAACATGCATCAAATTGCACCATTTACAACATCAAAATGAAATTTCAGTTCTAACCGTGCAGGGAGGGGGTTGGCCCCCTCCCACACCCTCCCACACCCTCACCCTCGCTCCGCTTGCTCGGGCTCGGTCGCGTTTAAGAATCAATATTAAAAATTTATTGAAATGATAGGCACATTGTTCAACAACAATTTCCATCAAAATGTATTGCTACCTTAAACAAGTGGGATAAAAACACACAAAAACCTGCATCAAATTGCACCATTTACAACATCAAAATGCAAAAAGTTCTCACCGTGGGAGGAGGGGGGGACAACAGGCTCTTCCACACCCTCCCCCCCCCCCCCTTGCTGGCTCCCTCGCATACTAACATCCCCCCCCCCCCTCCAAGATGAAATCCTAGCTACGCCGGTGCCCTTTCCCCGCTTGGTTTCCCTAAAAAAACACTACATAGTCTGGGGATTGAGAGCTTCCTATATTCCAAATGTCTGTCCAAAAAATCTCGTTACATTTTAGTGTCAAAACGCACCCCCTTGAAAAAAAGCTGGTGACGCCCCTGCATCAAACCCGACCGGCAGTGGAAAGCCAACGGGAGGCCAGAGAAGTTTACCCTGGAGTCGCGGGCGCGCGACGCTCAGCTCTGGCATAACGGAGCACAATGCAGCCCACAATACACGCCGCGCCAGCGGGAGAAAAAGAGGCGAGGGCGAGATCGTATTTTCTTCTTCTTTTGCTGAATAAACGAAGACAGTGAAATATTAATCGAATTAAACCTACTATCTAGCATCATTAATCAATAATACAAACCTGAATCATAAATGAAGTCTAAGAGGTGCATTCAAAGCATGGGCGTAAATCCCGGGGGGGGGGGGGGATGGGGGATATATCCCCCTGAAATGGAGGAGGGGGGGTGGCCTGTACAATCATCCCCCCGCCCCCTTAATTTTTAGGAAAAAAATGGAGGAAGCAGAAATGTGATATGTATAAATTTTGGCATATTGCATGACGTTTGTACGCCGGCCTTAGACAGGTAACAGAGCTGAACAATTATATGCTATCTTGTAGGAAAATGTATACACAATTTTCTCAGGCGCTCGCTCGCTTCGCTCGCTCGCGAAGAAAGTAACACTGACATACACTGCGAGGTATGGCTCAGACGTTGACAACGTCAAATAGTATAGGCCTACATGTAAACATCCTATGACGCGAGTAACTGGGGACCATCTGCAAAATATGTACGAAAACAAACAAACAAACAATAACAAAAAATATATCGCCATAATTGAACCCCCTCCATTTCCTGAATCATTATTAAATCTCGAACTTTCTTAATGGAAAATATTGTCCTAATATCGCCAGAATTATGCACCAGATCGTTGTATTGCAATCATAAACATGCAAATGCTCTGCTATACAGGATCCCTTTCGATAAACTTTGTACACTTTTGATATTGACGTATATTTCCCTAATTTATCAAAGAGTGTGGAGCAGATCTTTCACTTAAATGAAGAGGCGTCGATGGGGGGGGGGTGGTTCCCCCATAAAAGTGGGACAAGCAGAAGCGAAAAATATAGCTACAAACGGCAGTTTTTGGAGTGTAAAATGTCAAAATTTTAAAGCTCGCTCGCTCCGCTCGCTCGCATTTAACCGCTATGCCATTCTCCTGATGTTGCTGCCAGTGACTGACAGCAGTTGCGCCCGGTGCACCCCCTTGTCAAAGCGAAAAATATAACTACAAACGGCAGTTTTGGGACTGTAAAATGTCAAAATTTTGAAGTTCTCTCGCTTCGCTCGCTCGCATTACTAATCATTATTCCATTCTCCTTGTGTTGCTGCCAGTAATTGCCAGCAGTTTTCGCCCGGTGCGCCCCCCCCCCCCCCTTAATTTCCAAAGCGAAAAATATAACTACAAGCGGCTGTTTTGGGACTGCAATAATGTCAAAATTTTGAAGCTCGATCGCTTCGCGCGCTCGCATTTAACCATTATGCCATCCTCCTGATGCTGTTGCCAGTAATTGCCAGTAGTTTTCGCCCGGTGCGCCCCCTTAACTTCCAAAGCGAAAAAATACAACCACAAACGACAGTTTTTTAGACTGTAAAATGTCAAAATTTTCAAGCTTACTCGCTTCGCTCCCTCGCATTTAATCATTATGCCATTCTCGTGATGTTGCTGCCAGTAATTGCCAGCAGTTTTACGCCTGGTGCGCCCCCCTTAATTTCCAAAGCAAAAAAATACAGCCACAAAGGACAGTTTTTTAGACTGTAAAATATCAAAATTTTCAAGCTCACTCGCTTAGCTCGCTCGCATTTAAATCGTTATGCCATTTTCCTGATGTTGCTGCCAGTAATTGCCAGGAGTTGCGCCCGGTGTGCCCCCCCCCCCCTTAATTTCCAAAGCGAAAAAATACAGCCACAAACGGCAGTCTTTGGACTGTAAAATGTCAAAAATTTTCAAGCTCGCTCGCTCCGCTCGCTCGCATTTAACCACTATGTCATTCTCCTGATGTTGCTGCCAGTGATTGACAGCAGTTGCGCCCGGTGCGGCCCCCCTTAATTTCCAAAGCGAAAAATATAGCTACAAACGGCAGTTTTTAGACTGTAAAATGTCAAAAATTTCAAGCTCGCTCGCTCCGCTCGCTCGCATTTAATTGCTATGCCATTCTCCTGATGTTGCTGCCAGTGATTGACAGCAGTTGCGCCCGGTGCGGCCCTCCTTAGTTTCCAAAGCGAAAAATATAGCTACAAACGGCAGTTTTGGGACTGTAAAATGTCTAAATTATTCATGCAAAAAGATTTCATCGTGGGAGGGGGAAACCTCCCTACCATACCCCCCCCCCCCCCCCCCGCTTGCTTCGCTCCCTCCGTGGCACATAACCGCTCCTTTATTATATAAGATCAAATCCTGTCTACGCCGGTGATAGGCCCCATTATTTAGGAGGCCTTCACAGTGATGTCGCACAGGCGGAGCATGCAAGAACTGAAATACCACGATTTAGTCATTCAATAATATATTGTGAATATTTCATTTTCTTATTGTTTCTTAAAGAAAAGAAAACAAAATTTCACCAAAAGTGTGCACCAGATCGCTGAATTTCAGGTCTGAAAATGCAAAATCTTCCTCGTGTGGGAGAGGGATACACACCCTCCCCCCGTTCGGTCGTTCCGCTCCCTCTCACAGATATTTCAAAAACAAAAAGAAAAATGTTTTCATATACTTTTAAGGTCTCATTTTCCGCCGAAAGTCATCTGACAAGCAAAAAAAAAAAAGCAACAAGAACAAAACGTCTTCATATTTTTGCTGCCACTTTCCTCCCACTATAACTTATTCCATGCAAAAGAGTGGGACATCCGATCCCTGTAAAGTGTGTGTGTGTGTGTGTGGGGGGGGGGTTCACTGAAGCTTCCCTTCCCCCCCCCCCCCCCTCCCCCCCCCCCCCAAGGCTGCGCCGGTCCGGTTATGGGCTTGTAATCGTGGTGATGGTGACCACCACCCCCCCCCCCCACTCCTCAGTACGGATTTACGCCATTGATTCAAAGTCAAAAAATTTACTGCAGTTTGTCGAGAAGAATCAGGGGGCGAGCTCACATCGGGCATGGACGATTCGGCAATTCAAAAGCGATCTCAAGCCAGGGCTGGGAAAATGCGATAACAAAATGCCATAGTTTTCATTTTAAAAATGATTTTAATCAGAAAAGATAGAAACTGTGTGCATTCAGATAAATGCAAAGCCATTTGCAATTATTTTGTCTGAAATTAAATCAAACATTCGGGGTATACTAGTATTTATTCCTTCGCCACTTGAGACAACTCGCCCTCGGACCCAAGACAACTCGCCCTCGGAAATCGAGGGCGAGCTGTCTCCGGGGCGACCTGTCTCGAGGGCGAGTTGTCCTGGATCCAACTAGGATAGTGACGTCAGCGATCCTTATTTCTCTCCCAGTTTAGGATAGGGGCGTAACTTGATATGTTAATTAGATATAATTAGATGTTAATGAGATCTTAAGATAAGTGGTATTCTGTAAGCACAAGTAGGATCAAGTTTATAGGAGCAAAAATAAGGATAGCCTCTAGGCAATCTTTCTCTGGCGCTTTTGCCGGGCTATTGCGTATATAGGCCTACTGACGAGCCCTTATCATTCTCAGCCGACGTATTGTTTCTTATTTTGTATGTTCATGAACAAGAAAATAAATACATGAATCGTATAACAGAGTTATCTGTTCCTCTCATACTGAGGATTCTAAAACTGCAGTCTATAATGTTCGACACAATTGTATTCTTTATCTAGCTGGTATGTGTTTATTTGTTTGTTGTTCGCCATTTTCAATTCAATTTACACTTCATTTTATTCGGCACAAGATAAATAAAAAGTACATTATGTACACAATAACAACAAAAGCTATTATAATTTTTATTGATATTGCAATAATGATAATAGTAATTATCATTATCATTATTAATATTATCATTGTTATTATCATTATTATTATCATTATTATTATTATCATTATCATTATTATTATTATTACTGTCATTATTGTTGTTATCACTATTATTATGCTCAACGTCTGCCCGAACGTCATGCGGACGCAGTGCAAGCAGCCTACCTCCGCCGCCCACATTACGTGACCCTCGAAGTCGTTGCTGTGAAGATCTAGTAACCAAAGGAAAAGAAACGTACGCAGTGCGCTTCTAGGTCGCGTGAAGAATAAAAGTACTAGTAACGCTACGTAGTAGAGCAGATAAGCCAAAGAATTGTGCAAAATTTGACTAAAGCATGAAACTTTCACCATTGTTAGTACATGCTATAAGATTAATTTTAAGATGGGGAGGTAAGTCTGAATTGACCTCTGATGATCTCTAGAGGTCAATGACCTCAAAATCTAAGAAAATTGATATTTTGCGTCATTGGTTAATGATAAACACAGTAATGATGTACTAAAACTTAATATTTGTCACAGTGAAATTGTCTTTATGTTCCACAGAGCCCTGACAGGTTTCTACCTTTGACCTCTGATGACCTCCAGAGGTCAATGACCTCAAAATGTCAGAAAATTGATATTTTGCATCATTGGTTAATGATAAAACACAGTAATGATGTACTAAAACTTAATTTCTGTCTGGGTGAAATTGTCTTTATATTCCACAGAGCCCTGACAGGTTTCTATCTTTGACCTCTGATGACCTTCAGAGGTCAATGACCTCAAAATGTCAGAAAATTGATATTTTAATGCGTCACTCATAACTGAAACACGATAATTATGTACTAAAAACTAATTTTTGTAAGAGGAATTGCCTCAATGTTCCACTGAGCCTTTCGAGTCAGATTTCTACCTTTGACCTCTGATGACCTCAGATGACCTATGATGAGGCCAATGACCTCAAAATGTCAGAACATTGATATTTGGTGCAATTGTTTGATGACAAAAATGATTTAGATGTTATATTCATTTGTATTACAATTGAATTGTTTTCCTATTCCACAGAGCAAGAGAAATTACTCACGTGTCTCTACCTTTGACCTCTGAGGAAGATGACAGGTCAATGACCTCAAAATATCAGAATATTGATATTCTATGTATAGTCAATGGTCAACTTTGTAATTCCCGATGTACAATCATTTATGCTATAATAGAAGAATCTTGCAATTCCATGGAACATCGGTCATTAGCCTGTGCATTATATCCAACTTTGACCTCTCAGGACAATGAGAGGTCACTGAGGTCACATGTGTAGGCTTACCTGTATTGATGTTTGGCTTCATTGGTGTAATCGTAAATGCTTAATCATGTACAAATCACGCATTGACGTTTTGATCAAAGTATGTATGCATATTCCACAGAGCATTGGTTCATAGTAACAGGTCTCTGAAATGTGAGAGGTCAATTACTTCAGAAATAAAGCTTAAGTTTCTTGAGTGATGGCAGTGACCTCAAATACAACTGTTATGTTTGGGTTAGTTATGTAGACTAGCAAATATGGCCATTATCTCGACACTCGAGGAAAACAAGGCCCACGAGACTGATATACAGAGTGTTTAATGTATTCAGTGTAAGTCTCATAGATCTTTTCCCCCATTTGTCGGACTCATTATGGGACTGGTTTGCCTAAGTGTCAAGCTCATGGGCAATATTTGCATAGTTTCCAGCTGGTGGGCCTGAATTGGCCAGTGTAAAGCTGGTGGATTGCTACAGTATGACTGCGATGAATGACTCATGGTCCTGGAGTATACAGTCCACAGCTGCGACATCATGGACCATCTTGAAAACTTCGACATACTGTGAGGCCCAACATGCATTCCACATGAAGCAATCCTGTGTATTGCAACTAGCTATTGCCATCCGAGACTTACCCAGGGAATAGATAAGCATTCATGGCAAACCATGGAGAAAGCGGATTGTGCAAAATATTTTGGAGTTCCAATAGGAGGCTCAGCTGGAATCAAATCGCCACAGCAGCTTAAAAAGGTTATACTTCAACCAAAGACTCTCTCCAGACGAAGATACGAGTATCATAAAGTTCAGGTGTTTTGCTACTCCGTGCCGCTCAGGACTGTCCTGGAATATGCATGCATCATCTGGGATCCATTCACCCAGCTGAAACATCATGAAGTTTGGAATGATCCAGAGAAGATATGCACTCTTTAGCTGCAATGACCATCATATGCAAAACAAGCAGTGTTACAGCCACACTTGAAAAACAAAACAAAGCAAAACAAAACAAAACTAAAATGGCAATCCCTGTAAGAAAGTACAGCTCAGGCAAATTCAGCGATGATGTTCTGCATCAAGAACCCCACAATATCCACTCCGCAGGAAGTTGTGGCTCTATTGCTGCATTCTTCAAAAAGGGCAAATGACCAAAAATTTCAGGCATCATTTGCAAGAACACAAAGTAGGCCTACTCCCACAAAAGGTGGCGGCTACTCTCGGCCACTGTCTCTTGTATCTCTTTGAAACACTTCAGGAGAGAGATACTCAATATTCAGCTCTGTTATTAAAGATACATATGTCTCTCTTTTTGTTTTTGCATTTGTTTGTTGTTTTTTGCTTCATATAGCTCTTTGGATACCTTCTTTAACAAATTAAGAAAAGGCTCCATGGCAGAATATTACAAGATTACACAGTATAATGAAGAAGAAGAAGAAGAAGAAGAAGAAGAAGAAGGAGAATAGGAAACGAGATCTGCTGTCAATGATGCAGAGCCAATACCAATCGGTTCCATGGCAGATCTTAGTCGGCACTGCAAAGGTGTGGATGTCTCTCTCTGTTGACAAAGGATATTCTAAAGCTCCAAGTAAGTCCATGGGGTGGTTTACATTGTCTGGGCATAGATGGTTGGGTTGGGTATATGAGGATAGTTTTGTTATAACAATTAGGCCTGAATCTATTTTTTATGTTTGTTTTGACCATTCGGCATGGATCTCCAACGAAAAGGAATGATAATGTGTTAGACCCAGCCGCCACCGTGTTTTTTCAATAGATTTTGATATTACAGTGTAGTTGAGAAAAAAGTAACCGCTCATTGTCCTAGATGGAAGTCAAAATTGAACTGTGTGTGGAATACTCTGCATACAATTTTGGACACACACACACACACACACACACACACACACACAAAATGCATTTTTTTAAAATATAATTATTATTTCATAAGCAGCAGGCCATTACAAACCAATGAGACCAGACATCAATATTCTTACATTTTGATGCATATCTTTCAATATCCTCCAGAGGTCAGAGGATCATCGCTAATGTTCATTGTGACGTTGAATGGCGGAGTGAACGGACGTAGTTCTGGCGTGCTCTCGACTTTTACTTCCCCGGAAATCATATACACCTTACTTTTTCACATCTCTACCGAGAATGTTATCTGAACGTGACAAGGAAAAAAGAGACTTCAATCTTCGAAAACAAACTGGAAATAAATCACGTTCAAAAACCAAGCCAAATGAAATCGAAACTGAAGGAAGTGCGACTGGGGCGTCTTCTCGTGATGAATCGCCAGATCCCTCCGTGCGGCCCAAGGAACCCAGCATTCCTAGCGGCTCCGCCCAGCAGGCTGCGCAGGACCAGAGCGAACCGTCCATACGGGAGCTTATGTCCATGATGACTGATCTGAAAGAAACTATCACAACAAAAATGGACACTGTCCTTTCGGAAGTGGTTTCCTTCAAGAGAGACCTAGCCGAAGTCAAAAAGAACATTGCAGAAATGGAGCACAGCGTAGCTGACACCTCGGACAGGATCGCCGAAGTTGAAGATAGTAAGTTGCCCAACCTGAGAAAAGAAATAGACAAAGTACGATATGATATGGAAGAGAAAATGCTGCTCTACGAGATTCACAACCGGAAACTAAATCTACTCATATACGGCGTCACCCCACAAAGCAACGAAAATGTCTACGAAGAAGTCTACACTGTCCTCGCAAACCTCCTTGGGGTTTCCCGGGACCAGGCGGAGAAAATACCTCTTACCAACGCTCACCGAGTGCCTCGTGCGAGGAATCCCAGGGAAAACCAGAGTGACCGAGCGAACAACCCCCCGGACCCCATCATTGTCCGATTCAGCCGTATGGTGGACCGTGATAGAGTCCTCCGAGCTTTCGAGAGGCCGGTACAGCGCGAGGACCCGCCGAGAGCTGCCGCACCCAGAGCTGCTGCACCTGGCGCCACCAAAGTCTCCAACGAACGGATCACGATCCGTTCTGATCTACCCCCAAGTATGAAGCGAGAAAGAGGAAGGCTCGCAGCCATCGCGTACAAACTTCGACAGCAGCAGAAAGTCTCCACCAGAATCATCATTAACAAAACCAAGGTCATCCTGCAAACTAGGAAAAAGCAAGACGAGGGACGTCCAGATCCTTGGTCGACCTACAGTGAGTCAGGAAAGTAAAAAGAAAATGCATTAATATTGCAAGGGAAAAGAACAGGTTAGCACTTTTGCATCTATTGTCAATGTCCAGCTCTCGTCTTCTTTTACTATGTTTATAGATACAACTCTGTTGTCTTGTATCACGAATTGAATCTGTAGATTATAATAACTTTGAATTTGTTCATCAAGGGACAAAAAAAAAAAAAACGTTCCTGGCATTAATAGCAAACAATTAGATGTAATTGTAGAGATTGATGAATTGTTCTCTGCAAGTATGTATGCTAACTTACAACTACCATTTTTATTTTTTTTTTCTTTTCTGACAAAACAAAAAAAAAATCGAATCCCTCGTTTCTCCGAAACTGTGCATGACAAGGGTTAATTGCACAGTAAATTATCATTACGTTCATAAATGATATTACTTTAATAAATGTATATTGGAATAGAACAGTCATTAAGTGTTCTGATATAAAGCTGAGTATCATTTTGCTATTTTTGCTCATTGACTGTATCGATGTATACATTGGCCAAAAAAAAGAAAACAACAACAAAACAAAAACAAAAAAACATTTCCATGAAGCGGAGTATCATTTTGCCTTTCTGCTCATAGACTTTTACTGATTCATACTCCGGCCAACTAAAAAAAAAAAAAAAAAAAAAAAAAAGTGCCGCATATCAGTCGGTTATATTAAACGACTTTCCCTTTATCAGATCATTCAATCTGCAGCTTATTACAGGGGTCATATAAATCTACATTTCTACAGCGTTGTTATTGCCCTAAAACATGGCAAAGTCCTACACTCAATGATTTGCTATCAATTCACTCCTCAGTCCATATCCCTATACAACCCTTCGATTTTCTCCCGATTTTATTTGCAGAAATACTTTTCTGTCAACACCATCAATATTATGTTCGTATGGACCACATCACTCCGCTAATAGCTACGAGCCTTTCCTTATTTTTTCAATGCTGAGTGTGGTCATTGTAGTAGCATCATACCAATGGGATGTTGTGTGATCTACGTCTTTGTTTTGCATATTATGCATATCCGCATACGCTTCCACTTCAGTCAACAAACTTTCATTTTTTAGGTGGCACTGCCATATTTGTTTCTTTTTCTCATGTGTGGCAAATTGTAACGTTCATACTGCACTGAACTGTGACAAAACATGTATAAATACATGCAGGTCACATACTCTTTGTAATTATTGTGTGCTTCATAATTACATAAAGAATCTCCTCCCCCTTCCTCCCCCCTCCAAAAAAAAAAAAATATATATATATATATCTACCCGAAATTGAGGTAACCTACATTTTTTATTTTTTTTTTTTTTTATTTGCAAACCGGATATTTCAAATAATAGTGCTTTCGGCTCAGGCTACCAGCCATCCTGACCTATTATTCAATATTACAGTCTTGACGTATATGCTAAACTGTGCATTAAGCATGCTGTTTGTTCACGTTCTGATAAAGTTACAAATATTTCTTTCGCAAATGAGCATACACCTGCCCACATACCGGTTTTGACCGACTATAAACTCCCCTATGCAGTCTGTGACCTAAGATGGCTGCTCAGCTCGCCGAGTTGACATACAATCTATCATTATCATTTTGGCGCCACTTGCAGCGAGATTTAGTCTCATGAACTTGTTTTATGCCTATATGCATGTACACTAATGATTGGAAAGTTTTTTTTTTTTTTTTTTTTTTTTTTTTAATGAAACTACTGGAATGTTGTTCCCCCTTCTTATTGCTTGCTTTTTTTCTCCTCTTCTTCTTCATGCTTTCGAACTGACGTTTAAAAGCTCACGTTTTTACGATACGGATATGTTTTTTTTTTTCTTCTTTTCTGTCTCTGCATGCTCGTATATAAATGTACTGGTTTGCACCTGTTGTATTCCTAATACCCTGGTAACGAATTGGCCGCTCAGCTCACTTAGCTGACATACAAAGGTCTATAGTCGTTGCCATTTTGACACCACTTACTTTTGTCACACGATTCGTGGCTGGTCAAATACATTAACGTTGGAAAATGCTTTAAGCGCAATTAAAGATGTTATCCGCCGCTATATGCAATAGCGGCACGGGTTCTGTTAATTTTTCTTTAAAGTCATTTAAAAAGGATATAAAATTGTGTATTATAACTTTCTTTTCTGTGATATGACCACGTGCCCAAATATTGGATTTCACTGTATATATAAGTGCCAGACACATGGTACTAACTGATTTTGTAATTTGAATTGGCTGCTCTGCCTACTGAGTTGATAGTTAGTCTGTGTTGTTTTCTCTTCGGAGCCGCTTGTGGCGCAATATTGTCACATACTAAGTAGTTTGTAACTGGTCATGCACTGTTATATGGTTGATAACGTTTTATACGCTTTATTCATCATCAATTTGCCAGAGCTGCAAAGACTCTGCTGAAATTATTCAAAAACTTTTTTTGAATATCAAAGTTATTAAAGGAAAGATGGTACATGTATTGGCCGACGTGCCTCCTGCCGTTAATGCCGTAAAAATATATGTTTAAGACAACACTCTTGCGTTCTCTGAACCACTATGACTGTCATTGTCAGTGTTGAAAGTTTATTTCTATGTTTAAATTTTTGGAGAAAAAAAAATTATGATTTGTATATAAGGTATTCCACTGATGGTTCATTAGCAGTAACCACCCTACTGGATAGGTTCACCGACCTATCATACTATCCAATCTCAACATTCACTCTTTATTTATGCTTCTTGCACCTTGAAATGCTATTGTCTACATTTTATGCTGTTATGATCTTCTGTTCGAATCAGGAGCACCTGCTTCGTCATGTAAATGTATACTGGTTTTGGCCGGCTACTTGCCTGACATGCCTGAATTAGTCGCTCAGTTCAGACGACCGGTATTTAGTAATCAGCTGTTATTTTTGGCACCTTTTTAATACAATATATCACATTGTTTGTGTAGGGTTAACAACACTCAGAAAATCTGTTTGAGCTTACATGAGCAGTAACCATTTAACAGGCTTGGTTCACCGACCTGGCACATTATCCAATCTTTTCATTTACTGTTTATCTGCGCTTCATGCATTTGAACTGCTGTTTGCCCACATTTTTATGCTGCTATGATTCTCTGTCGCATTGCGAGCACCTGCTCACATATTAACGCATATACTGGTCTAACAGGCCATGCCGGCTACTCACCTTAAATGCCTGAATTGGTTGCTCAGTCCACTGAGACGACCGGTATTTAGAAGTCAGCTGTTATTTTGTCGCCTTTTTTAGTGCAATTATATTATGCAATTTATCACGTTGTTAGTGGATGGTCAACAACACGTAGAAGATGTGTCTAAGCTATCTGGCACTATTCATTATAATCTGTTGTTGTTTTCATTTCGGAGCCACTCGTGGCGCGATTTCATCACATGGTCTGATACCGGCCATGTGTTGCTATGATAGGAAATGTAAAATACGCATCACCCATTATTTATCATCAGAGCGGCGAGGACTCTGCTAAATCCATTAGAATTTTGTTGTTTTTCCTATTTTTTTCAAGTAAAAAATGGTATTGGCCAATTTATCGCATCCTTTTAAGTTTATTAAGAAGAAAAAAAAAATGTAGACAACACTCTTGCGTTCTGTGAACTATTATGTTATTTGAGTGTAAAGTTTATTTCCAAGTTCAACAATAACATAAAAAAGAAAATGACTGTGACTTGCCACAAGGCATTGCAATGATAATTCATTGTGCAGTAACCACCCTATAACACAGAATAGGTTATTTCCAAGTTATTCCACAGAATAAGTTATTTCCAAGTTCAACAATAACATAAAAAAGAAAATGACTGTGACTTGCCACAAGGCATTGCAATGATAATTCATTGTGCAGTAACCACCCTATAACACAGAATAGGTTCACCGACCTGACATATTATCCAATCTCAACTTGGTAATGCTAATCTATGCTCATGCATTTGAACTGTTGTTTGTCCACATTCTATGCTGTCATGATATCTCTATAGTATTACGAGCACCTGCTTACATTTAAATGTACTTGTTTTGTCCGACTATTGTACTTGCCTGACATGCCTGATGGCCGCACAGCTCGCCAAGTCGACACACTTATCATTAGTCAGATGTTATTTTGGCGCCCTTGTAGCGCTACCTTTTCATTTTGTTCGTTAATAGTCACATCTCCCTGATCATGTATATTAATGGTTGAATGAGTTTCCTTCAATAGCCATGCATTATTTGATGTCCATACAACAGCGGTACAGACTCTGAACTATTTTTTACACTGGTTCCGCTCCTTTTGACTTTCTTCTTCCTATATTGTCGAACAAAAGTATACCAAAAGGTGTATATATAATTTGATATCTTCTACAAACTCGTCAGTAGAGTAAACGCCATGATTATGTATTATGTTACTCTTCTGCCATTTGCTTCCGCCATTTGCTTCTGTGTATTTTTGCCCCGGAAGCCCACAGAGACACTTGATTTGTTCTTGTTATTGTGTTGTGTGTGTTCTATGTCACTCTCTGTTAATGCCTCTGTACATTCTCACTTACCTCATTCTGCTTTTTCTCGTCTCACTTTCTTCTCCGCAGCGATCTTCTGCTTATCGTGATTTTGACGTCGTTTATGCTTATAGATTACTCCAGTGTTTTGCCTCTTTCTGGCGACTGGTCATTTTCTTGTACCATCTACTTATCTACGATATCCTAGTCTTGCTGATATCGCAGACTTTTGTAATCTCGTCTTGCATCTTTAACCATGGCTAATTTTCTTAATGCTCCTTTTAATTCGGTATCGAATGATGATTTATTTGAATTGTTTAGGAACACCAGTTTAGACTCTGACCCTGCTAGCTGGCTAACCAACACACGACCCACCCTTTATGATGATTTTGTCACCGAAAGCCTGAATACAGCAGCTAGTGAATTGCCTCATGATTTTAGTAATGATCCCACTCAAAATATGTTGTGCAATTATATCACAGTGAATCAATACAAAGATATCATTCACAACTTCTCTGAGGACACGTTTTCTTTATTACACTTAAATATAAGGAGTTTGAATAAACATTTTGATGATTTAAAGTTTTTATTAGAATCGGATGAAAGTCAGTCGTTATCGGTTATCGGATTAAGTGAGACATGGTTGACTTCCAATGCAGGAAATTCTTTTGCAATCGATGGTTACGATTTATTTGTTAATAATAGGCCTGATAAGAATGGTGGGGGTGTGGCATTGTATATATCATGTTGCTTTGAAACTATTGTCCATGAAGGTATTTCTAGAATGGACAATGTTGTTGAATCTTTGTTCATAGAAATTCTCATCCCAGGATGTAGAAATCTTATGGTAGGCATTGTATACAGACCTCCTAACTCAAACGCCAATGATTTTTTAACGTATTACTCAGATTTGGTAAATTCACATGTTTTCCGAAATAAGGATTGCTTTTTGCTCGGCGATTTTAATATTGATTTGCTGAAGTCTGAGCATGACAATATCTCTAGTGATTTTATTCACACACTTCTATCCTCATCCTTTCTCCCGCTTATCTCCAAACCCACACGTACTACAGATCGTTCTGCCACCCTCATTGACAACTTTTTTTGTAATGTTTTACCCCTCCCCGATTCTTTCATAATTCTTTCAGACATGACTGATCATTTTCCAATAATGACTTATTTTACTCTTAAAACATCATCTTATATTAAACCTCTGTCACTTCCTTTGTTTAGTCGTAGAGTTTCACCCGAAAAGCTAGCTAGTTTTGATGTGGCTCTCGAGAATGCTGACTGGTCAGGAGTGTTTGGCAGCGATGATATCAATATATCTTTTCATAATTTCATGGAAATATTTAATCATCATTTAGATGATGTAATTCCAAAACAAAAAAATAGAACAGACTATAAAAAAACACCCAGATTACCTTGGATCTCAAAATCAATCCTTCGTTCAATTAATAGGAAAAATCGTTTGTATTATAAGTATAAGTTGGAAAAAACTGAGCGATCGAAAAATAGATATACATCATACAAAAATACTCTGACAATGATTTTACGTTCTGAAAAGAAAAGATATTACTTCAAGCAATTCTCGAGATATAGGTTTGATATGAAAAATACTTGGAAAATTCTGAAACAGGCCATGAATGTTCCGAGTAAACACTCTGACATTGATAAAATTAAAGTGAATGATGAAGTGATTAATGATTCTCATCATATGGCAAATATGTTCAATTCCTATTTTTCAAAAATAGGTGAAAATTATGCTCAAACTATTCCTGCAACAGAAACTCATTTTACTGAATTTTTAGGTCAGCGCAACTCTGATTCCATATTTTTGACACCAACTAATAGATTTGAAATTATTGATATAGTTTCCTGTTTTGAGAACAAACGAAGTTCTGGTTATGATGAGATAGATAATTTCATACTTAAGGGTGTTATTTCCTCGATTGCTGATCCACTTGTTCATATATTCAATTTGTCAATCCTCAACGGTGTGTTTCCGGATAAAATGAAATTGGCTAAAGTAATACCAATATTTAAGAAAGGTGATAAACTTGAAGTCAGTAATTACCGCCCAATTTCATTATTGTCTTCACTTTCTAAGGTTTTAGAAAAACTTATTTATAGGAGAATGAGCAATTTTTTGAAGGTACATGAAGTTTTTACGAACTATCAGTTTGGTTTTCGTGAGAAACATAGTACTTCGCATGCTCTTTTATATTTCGTTGATAGAGTAGTTCATGCCATCGATAATCACTCTCATTTAGTTAGTATTTTCTTGGACTTCTCCAAGGCCTTCGACACCATCAATCATGACATTTTACTTTATAAATTATCGCATTATGGAGTACGTGGGAAGGCCTTGGAGTGGTTCAAGAGTTATTTGTTCGATAGAAAACAATTTGTAACAATTAAAAACAATGATTCAGATATCAGAGAAGTCAAATGTGGCGTCCCACAGGGAAGTCTTTTAGGGCCGTTATTGTTCATTATTTATATCAATGATTTTTGTCGTGTATCTGATGATCTCTCTTTTATTCATTTTGCAGATGATACTAACGTATTTTTTGCCCATAATGATATTGATTTTCTTGTTCACAAAATTAACATTGAATTGAATAAAGTGACAAATTGGGTTAGAGCTAATAAGTTATCACTTAATGCTCAAAAAACGAAATATATGATTTTTAGCAATACTGTTGATAGTTTAAACACTAATATAGTTTTAGATGATTCTCATCTACAAAGAGTATCAAATATTAAATTCTTGGGGGTCATTGTAGATGATAAACTTTCCTGGAAATCACATGTTGATAATATTTGTAATATAATATCGCGTAATACAGGTGTTATTAATAGATTGAAATTTCATATTCCTCAAAAAACATTACTTATGTTATATTCGTCGTTAATATTGCCTCATTTGAATTATGGAGTTTTAGTATGGGGCAACACGCATCAGAATTTATTTGAAAGAGTGTCCCTCTTGCAAAAGAAAGCCCTCCGCATTATCTGCCATTCCCCTGTACGTTCTCATACAAACACATTGTTTACCTCCAATAAGCTCTTAAAAATTAAAGATTTGTTTTTGTATAACTTAGGCCAATTTATGTATAAGTATTGTAACAATTTGCTTCCGTCTATTTTTAATTCCATGTTCCTAAAAAACCAATCATTTCATGAATATCCCACTAGGCGTTCCAATGAATTTCACTTACCCCTCTTACGCACGATTCTTGCTAAAAATACACTTATTTATATCGGCCCAAATTATTGGAATTCTCTGAATCAAGATATAAAAAACGCCCCATCCATACATTCTTTCAAGAGGAGACTGAAGTCCTTTCTATTGCAGTCGTATGACTTTCCAGGACTCAACTAGCCATTTGGCCTTCTCTCTCACATACAGACTTACTCTTTCCTCTTTGAAGAATAAATTCTAATCTTTTGGATGTCTGCTGCTATCCACGCTTTCGCCAAAAGAGTCAAAGACATGAACAATAATGATAAATGTCTGTCTTATTCCTGTTCTCACGTCCCTTCAATTCCTTGCTTTTCTCCTTTCAGACGCTACAATCACTTTTTTCCCCTCCACATCCATTTTTCTGTGTCCCTTGATACACTTCTGTCGAAGATCGCTGTCTCTCTCTCTTGTGCATTTTCGTTTGCTATTTTGTCTTCTATTTGTTCATCGTTTCCATTCCGTTTTGTCCCGTACAGCCTTTTCTTCAGTAGTTGTTTTGCTGTCTAGTCTTGTTTCATGTTTTTTCGCGTCTGTTAGTCTTGTCCATCCCGTTTTGTCCCGTACAGCCTTTTCTCCAGTTGTTGTTTTGTTGCCTAGTCTTGTCCTATGTTGTTCACGTCTGTAATAGTAAGTGTATTTATCTGTGATTCTAGTTCTCAGTGGGCTTCCAGACTTCTTCCTCTTTTTTTCCCCTCTCCTATAGTATTTATAATGCTTTAATTAATTTTTCCATTGACGTTATTATTCCAGCGGGGCCCACATTCTACAAGCTCTGTCTTTTTAGTGGGTCTCTCCATTTTTCGCACTTTAAGCAAAGTTATACATGTACTATATTTCGATCACTTCTGTTTTTTTTTTTGTTTTTTTTACTATAATGTATAATTACTATGTGGTCCTCCTCAATTGTTTTATATTCTTTTCGATACATAATGTTATGTTTACCTTATTCTCTGTTGTCAAAAGAAGTGCAACTTATATGTTTTGTCGAAAAATGAAATAAACTTTGAATTGAACTTTGAATTGAAATGAGTACACGCCTTTTGAATTGCTCACTTTTATTGCTGTAGAAATACACAATATGTGCATCATGTCAATCATTAAATATTGTATCAGTTTCATTTTCAGTCTTGGATTATTTTTTTCTCTGTACAAATAAAATCGTGGCAAAGTAAACAACGTTCACATCAAAATATAAACGAGAATACTAAAAAAGAAATAGATGTAATAACGTGCAAGGCAAATACCAGGCCTACATCATCTTAAGGTATACAGGTGAAGGAAATCACCTTATTGATAAACAATTTACTTGACTGGGATAGCGACCACTGAACAATATTGTTTCTTAAAACTCTCTCTTCTTTTCAACAAGTGGAATAAAACACATGCACATACCGGGGCATTAGTTTGGAGGAGGGGTGGGGTGGTGGCAGAGATAGTTGACCCCCACCCAATTAAATTCTGAGATGTGGACTATGTTTTGTTGTTGTTTTTTGTTTTTTGCTTTTTAGACAGAAAACTGCTTAAGTTTTTCACTTTAAGTGTGCATCGGATTGTTAAAATTTAATTCTGAAATGCAAAATCTCCCTTCTGTGAGAGGGGATATCTCCTTTCGATAGACTCCTTCCCCCTGCTTGGTTCCTTCCACAGATATAACATAATTTGGGGAATGATAATTTCCCTTATTCTATGAAAAATGTTTTTTTAGAGATATTTTTATTTGAATTCCAAAGATGAAAAGGCTTTCCTATATATGCACGATTGTTCATTTTGGAGGGCAAGAGGCATTTGCCCCGCCTCCCGAGAAAATATGGGAGGGGGAATGGTGGGGACATAAAACTTTGCCTCTAAGTATTTCCTGAGATTGAGATTTTTTTCTTCACTTTTCTGACAGAAAATGAATTGTCACTGAACATTTTAGCTATAGTATGCACCAGATTAAAGGGCAGAATCTCCTTTGCATACCCCCTCCCCCACACTATCTTTCGTTATGTCCCCTTCCATATACGCTCAGTGCTTTTGTCCCATTTTTGTTCTATATCATCACAAAGTATGTACTAGATCTTTAATTTCAGTTCCGACATATTAAAGAAAATCCCTCTTGTTGGAGGGGGTAGTGTATCTTTCAATTAACAATCCCTCCTCGGTTTCTACCCTTAGATTTGGTACACTCCTTTTACTAATAATTTCCCAAATATTCCATCATAAATGTGTATACTAGATTTTTTTTTTTACATTTCTATTCTTACTGCAAAGGCTCCCTCGCATGGGAAGGATTGGGGGACAGCCCCTTTCACACCCTCCTCTCGCTGTATCAACCTCTCCTCCATGCATTGATTATGGCTACACATTTGGGTATGGACTTTTTTTTTCAAAATGGTAGTTCAACCAAGAGTGGCACGAGATCATTGAATTGCAAACAAAAGAATGCAAAAGCTCCATAATGTGGGAGGGGGATACCTCCACCCACATCCTTCTGTCGATTGGTCTTCCTCCATAGATGGCTGACTTACTACACCTTTTTGATACAAATTTCGAGGTATTCCTTCAAAAGTGCCTGTGTGCCATGTCGTTGAATCTCATTTCTCAAAATACAAGAGCTCTGTCGAATGGGAGTGGAATACCCTACCCTCGCCAACGCTGCGCTTGCTGGGTTCCCATCCATGTAGACTTGGTACACCTTGGTGATCCATAATTTTCTAAATATTCCCCAAAACGTATGCATCAGATTCTTAGAAAAAAAAAAAAAAAAACTTCGTCTTTGGGAGGAGGGTAGGTGAGATGCGCCCACACCCCATCAACTTCCGTATAAGTGATGACGCACACATTAAACAAGAGCTACACTGAATCACTGATTTCAGGTCTAAACCTGCAAAAATCCAATCCCCCACCCACATCCTCCCCCTCCCCCTCCGCTTCATTCCTTTGCACCATGAACTTATGCTTTTACATATTTTCCAAGTCCCCCCCCCCCCCCACGTGAAAACAGATCGACACCCCTTGCTCTGTGCACATACCCGACTTAGATAATTACCTGAAAAGTTCTGCGGAATGAGTAGCCACTTTTTTGGTAACAGAAATGCATGGTTTGTAAGCCCTACATTATAAACAATTATTAACTATTAACTATCGCAATATCAATATTAACATCCTCACATTTCATTCGAGGTATTTGACCTTGTGTGATTTTCATAGGTGAACGGTAATGGCTCGTTAATAAACAGGGCCTACGAGTGCTCTCTAAAACATCATCATGTTTACCATTGATGATGCCAAACTATTCTGATACTTTGAGGTCTTTGACCTCTCGAGATCATCAGAGGTCAAAGGCAGAAACTCGTCTGGGTGTGCCTTGGGATATGAAGACGATGTCATTGTACACAGATGGGCCATTCTCAGATTAAGCGTTCAATTCCATGTGAGTAAAACCGAAAAATCAACCACAAAGTAATACATTCAAAGATGTGTTTTTGGTAACTTCAAAACCTGTCAAATACGAAACAAAAAGTGGAACATTCTAAATGATGGCCATTCATTGAGTAAAAATGAATTAAAATAGAGCATCATATATGATTTTTAATCGCCAATCAGATACGTTACCGCAAATTTACGTGTTGTAATGGACTCCTAACTTTGAATTAAATTCATTGTTTTGATCCAATTTCTGTTCAGGAAAAGCCATCTGTCCCCCCTAAAGATATTGGGTTTTTTTCAAGAGGTAAAGACGTTGTCATCCCTTGCTAATTGGTCGAAATTATTTCTGTGTGGTAGGTTGAAATATGTTTATTGCTGAAATGAAATATAACCTTAAGATTCACTTTACATTTTTAACAAACTTCGCTTACAAATAAAGTTTCGAATGCCACAAATCATGCAAAGGGAACGACCCGATCTGGAATTTGCACAGGAAACAAATATGAATTGCTTTCCCAGGGAAATAACTATTGAAAAAAATCGAATTGCCTTAGGTAACGTATCTGGTAAAATATGACTAATAATTTTAGTTGTGTATGTAGTAACAAATATCATCTGTTTAATTATTTACCATATGAATTGATGTAAAAATGAAAGATGTAAGCCCAAATTAACCATTTTAAACATGTGATTGTACGTAATATCTAAACTATGAAATGTAGTGGAAAAGAGCCCTAAATTTGAGAGCTGAGTTCTTCATTCACAGAATATTCTCATCTTACGTCTGAATGTATTTATCCATCAAACTATAAATATTCATGAAGTTTTGATGGATAATGCAAATAAGGTTTAAAAAATATATATTTTTGCAGGCACTTAGAAGGAAGTAGGTACAGTCTCTATAAACTCGATACATACTAAAACGTTGTTTGATCTATGGTAACGTATTTGGCTTACCCCTTTTAATGAACATGAATAAATAATTTTTCAACTTATCAATGAATCTTGAGTAGTTCTTCATATGTTGAAAAACACTAGAATAAATATGCAACAGAACACTGAAACTTTTCTCGGAAGCTTTTCATAAACTATTTTTTACTCTTTCAAATTTAGGTAACCTATCTGGCGTACCGTAAATGAATCCGTCGGTGAAGTTACAGAGCAATTTCCACTCAATATTCTTCATTTGAACATAACTTTGATCTTTTATGGAAGCGTCATTCTATGCAGAATTGTTTTATGAACACTTTGTTTTACATAACATTATTTGTCACCGTGAATGCCCAGAATAATACGTAACGTATCTGCTAAATCTGAAAAGCAAAAAACTGATATGCTGAATCATAGCTTCGTCTCGTAAAATAAACGTTAAAAGTTGTTGCATAGAATATGAAAGCGGCTGGGTTTTATAGAATAGAACTTTTGAGTTTGTGAGCACACGACGATTTGTTTGTCAAAACATTTACATTTTTTTTTCAGCATTTTGATTATGTGGTAACGTATCTGTGGGAAAACTTGGCAGAAAGTTATGAGACACTGACGCAAAAAGAACTAGAGATTGTAATTTGTCATCACTGACAAATTAAGGTGATCCGATTTTTTTTAATCAATGATTCGAGTCCTTATTGCAATAGGCATGACCATACAAGTTCCATCTGTGTTTAGAGACATTGGCCGTGTGATGTTTGCATTCTCATTCAGCAAAGGGAGTCATATTTGCCATGTTTGGTACCAAATTCTGCATACACTATAACGAAGAAACAGCAACAAGTACATATGACCTTTGACCCACCTTTGCACTCCCAAGATTGCATCTGATGAAATAGTGGTTATTTTGTGAAATGATTCTCGCGACATCGTCTATACGTGTGTAAAATATGGGAAAGATAAGGCAGGTATTCACCAAGATGCAAGATGAAACATTTATGACCTTTGACCCTAATTTACATATCCAAGATGATGTCCGATCTAGTAGTTGTTATTTCATCAAATAATGTACGTGACATGAACTAAACATGTGCAAAATATGGGGGTGATAGGGCGTGTTTTTCTTGAGTTATTGCAAAGAAAGTTGCAGAAAGAAAGAAATACCTCAATACATAGAAGATAAGCGTTAATTTCAACCAAGTTTTTTATCGTGATGCCGACAACGTATGAAAAAACGAAGGGCACATTATCGGTAGCGTAAAGTCTCAGCTACAACATATTAAAATCTGGGAGAAATTCACCGAAGGTCAAGTGAGCTAGTGCTCGATAAAGACAATCATGTCAATTTTCACATTTAAAAAAATTCCCTCCCATAGAGATAACACGTCATAACGAAGTTACAAAAAGAAGTACATATGACCTTTGACCTCAATTTGCACAGACAAGATGGCATCTGAGTAAAAAGTAGTTATTTTGTGAAATGATCCTTGTAATACGGTCTTTGCGTGTGCAAAATATGGGAAAGATAGAACATGTATTCACTAAGATACAGGATGAAACACTTATGACCTTTGACCCTAATTTACATACCCAAGATGATGTCTGATCAAGTAGTTGTTATTTTATGAAATGATTTACGTGACATGAACTTAACATGTCCAAAATATGGAAGTGATAGAGGCCGTTTTTCTTGAGTTATTGCAAAGAAAGTTGCAGAAAGAAAGAAATATCTCAACACATCGAAGATAAGCCTGAATTTCAACCAAAAATTTTGACGTGATCCCGACAGCGTATGAAAAAATGAAGGGCACACTTACGGTAGCGTAAAGTCTCAGCTACAACATATTAAAATCTGGGAGAAATTTATCGAAGGGTAAATGAGCTAGTGCTCGATAAAGATAGTCATGTCAATTTTCATTTCCAGAAAAACTGCACTCCCATAGAGATAACACGTAAACTGGTCAAATTTGACAAGATTACTTTCAATCCATTTTTACGAGGTGATACCGTTATCCAATCAAATTTTTGTTATTTTATGTTTGTAAGAACATTAAATAAGCTACAACATACTGAAATCTGGGTGAAAATTGACAAAGGACTAGTGAGATATGCTCGAATAAACTTGAAATTTGATGACGTCATTTTGAAAATTCACTTTTTTTACTTTATTAAGAAATTTGCTATCTTTTAATCATTTTGTCAGCATTACCACCCCATGAAATGACATGTACAACTCATCAGCTTTCAAAATATGTAAAGAAAATGGGGGGTCACCGTCCATCCTGACGAGTAAAATCGGATTTAAAATTGGCAGTTTTTTGGCATAGTTGCACTGTATATCGCCATTGACGCGCGCGCGGAATTTCAACTTTGACGGGCCCGTATGACGTCATATTGAGTCGGATTGACTTGAAACTTGGTATAAATATTCCTTGACATTTCAGACATCCGATCCGTGTGAAAAAACGGGAAATTTCAATTGCATATGAGCTGTGTGTGCGCATATGTGCGCGCGCGTACGCGTCCGTCCGATTTTTTCAATTTTTCAAAAAATGCTCCAAATGGTCTGAAACGTGTGCAAAAAAAATTTGAGCTCGATTGGAGCATACAAATATTTTAACGCGCGCGTACGCGCACGTTTTAAGAGAAAATATGAATTTTGAGAACATGAGCAGAATTCGCATAACTTGAAATATATGTGACGTAAATTTCATTGAAAAATTCTTTTCCATTAATGAGATATGATTGAGAATGTGTTTTCATATAATGACGTCATAGTGACGTCACGGTCGACTGATCACAGTGATACATTAGATTTGTCGTCTTTGGGACATGATGCATACATGGTATAATTTTGAAATTGATAGGCATTGCACTTTCTGAGCTAACCTCTGCACAACTTTTGAGGAGAAATAAAGAAGAAGAAAAACTAGAGATTGTAATTTGTAATCACTGACAAATTAAGGTGATCCGATTTCTTTTTTAATCAATGATTCGAGTCCTGATAGTGCAAAGTCTCAGCTACAACATACTAAAATCTGAGAGAAATTCACCGAAGCATAAGTAAGATAGTGCTCGATAAAGAGAGTCATGTCAATTTTCACATCTAAAAAATTCCCTCCCATAGAGATAACACGTCATAGCGAAAATAGAAAAAGAAGTACATATGACCTTTGACCCCACTTTGCACAGACAAGATGGCATCTGAGCAAAAAGTGGTTATTTTATGAAATGATTCCTGTATCATGGTCTTTACGTGTGCAAAATATGGGAAAGATAGGACATGTATTCACCAAGATACAGGATGAAACATCTATGACCTTTGACCCTAATTTACATACCCAAGATGGCGTCTGATCAAGTCATTGTTATTTTATGAAATAATGTACGTAACATGAACTAAACATGTGCAAAATATGGTGGTGATAGGGTATGTTTTTCTTGAGTTATTGCACATAACGTTGCAAAAAGAAAGAAATATTTCAATACATCGAAGATAAACTTTAATTTCAAGTAAGTTTTTTGACGTGATCCCGACATCGTATGAAAAAACGAAGGGCACAGTTACGATAGCCCAAAGTCTCAGCTACAACATATTAAAATCTGGGAAAAATTCACCGAAGCATAAGTGAGATAGTGCTCGAAAAAGATAGTCATATCAATTTTCACTTCCAGAAAAACTGCTCTCCCATAGAGATAACACGTAAACTGGTCAAATTTTACAAGGATACTTTCAATCCATTTTTACGAGGTGATGACGTCATCCAATCAAAACTTTGTAATTATAAATATGAAAGAACATTAAATAAGCTACAACATACTGAAAGTTAGGTGAAAATCGGCAAAGGATAAGTGAGATACGCTCGAGTGAACTTGAATTTTGATGACGTCATTTTGAAAATTTACTTTTTTACTTTTTTAAGAAATTTGATATCTTTTAATCATTTTTTTCAGTATCGCCAACCCATGAAATGATATGTACAACTCATCAGCTTTCAAAATATGTAAAGAAAATGGGGGGTCACCGTCCATCCTGACGAGTAAAATCGGATTTAAATTTGGCGGTTTTTTGGCATTGTTGCACTGTATATCGCCATTGACGCGCGCGCGGAATTTCAACTTTGACGGGCCCGTATGACGTCATATTGAGTCGGATTGACTTGAAACTTGGTAGAAACATTCCTTGACATTTCAGACATCCGATACGTGTGAAAAAATGGGAAATTTCTATTGCATATGAGCTGTGCGTGCGTATATGCGCGCGCGCGTACGCGTCCGTCGATTTTTTCTGAAATACTCCAAATGACCTGAAACGTGTGCAAAAAAATTTTGAGCTCGATTGGAGCATGCTAAAATTTCAACGCGCGCGTACGCGCTCGTTTACTATGAATGTGACTAAATTTTATGAAATATAGCAATAGAGCTTGACTTGAACTATATGATATGTAAATTTCATTGAGAAATTCCATTCCATTAATGAAATACGAAAGTGAACGTGATTTCAGATAATGACGTCATAGTGACGTCATGGTTGACTGATCACAGTGATACATTAGATCTGTCGTCCTTGTGACGTGATACACATATGGTATCAGTTTAGAAGTGATAGGTGAATGACTTTTTGAGTTAACCTCTGCACAACATTTGAGGAGAAAGAAATAAAGAAGAAGAAAGAATCCGTACAGATACAATAGGTGATCCGAGAGGATACTCGGATCACCTAACAAAGAATCCGTACAGATACAGAAGGTGATCCGAGAGGATACTCGGATCACCTAATAAAGAATCAGTACAGATACAGAAGGTGATCCGAGAGGATACTCGGATCACCTAACTAGACTTGGAATTTGTCAACACTGACAAATTAGGTGATCCGATCTTTTCGAAAATCAATGATTTGAGTTCTGATCCCAATATAGGCATGACCATACAGGTTTCATCTGTGTTTAGGAACATTGGCCGTGTGATGTTTGGATTCTCATTTAGAAAAGGGAGTCAGGTCTGCCATCTTTGGTACCAAATTCCGTATACACTATAACGAAGATACAAAATGAAGTACATATGACCTTTGACCCCACTTTGCACAGCCAAGATGGCATCTGAGCAAAAAGTGGTTATTTTGTGAAATGATCCTTGTAACATGGTCTTTACGTGTGCAAAATATGGAAAAGATAAGACATGTATTCACCAAGATACAAGATGATACATTTATGACCTTTGACCCTAATTTGCATACCCAAGATGACGTCTGATCAAGTAGTTGTTATTTTATGAAATAATGTACGTGACATGAACTAAACATGTGCAAAATATGGGGATGATAGGGGGTGTTTTTCTTGAGTTGTTGCAGAGAAAGTTGCAGAAAGAAATATCTCAATACATCGAAGATAAGTTTGATTTCAACCAAGTTTTTTGACGTGATCTCGGCGTCGTATGAAAAAATAGAGAAAACCTTGACGACAGCTCAAAGTCTCAGCTACAACATACTAAAATCTGGGAGAAATTCACCGAAGAGTAAGTGAGCTAGTGCTCGATAAAGACCGTCATGTCAATTTTCATTTCCAGAAAAATTCCCTCCCATAGAGATAACACGTAAACTGGTTAAATTTGACAAGGTTACATTATATCCATTTTCACGAGGTGAAGACATCATCCGATTAAAACTTTGATTGAACAAAACTTAAAGAGTATTAAATTGGCTACAACATACTAAAATCTGGAGAAATTCACCGAAGGGTAAGTGAGCTAGTCGTCGATAAAGACAATCAGGTCAATTTTCACATCTAGAAAAATTTACCTCCCATAAAGATAACAAGTCATAACGAAGATACAGGAAGAAGTACATATGACCTTTGACCCCACTTTGCACAGACAAGATGACCTCTAAGCCAAAAATGGTTATTTTGTGAAATGATCCTTGTAACATGGTCTTTACGTGTGCAAAATATGGGAAAGATAGGACATGTATTCACCAAGATACAGGATAAAACATCTATGACCTTTGACCCTAATATACATACCCAAGATGGTGTCTGATCAAGTAGTTGTCATTTTGTGAAATAATGTACGTGACATGAACTAAACATGTGCAAAATATGGTGGTGATAGGGTATGTTTTTCTTGAGTTATTGCAAAGAAAGTTGCAGAAAGGAAGAAATATTTCAATACATCGAAGATAAGCTTTAATTTCAACCAAGTTTTTTGACGTGATGCCGACTCCGTATGAAAAAACGAAGGGCACACTTACGATAGCCCAAAGTCTCAGCTACAACATACTAAAATATGGGAGAAATTCACCGAAGCATAAGTGAGCTAGTGCTCGATAAAGATAGTCATGTCAGTTTTCATTTCCAGAAAAACTGCACTCCCATAGAGATAACACGTAAACTGGTCAAATTTGACAATGTTACATTCAATCCCTTTTTACGAGGTGATGCCGTCATCCAATCAAAATGTTGTTATTATATGACTGAAAGACCATTTGATAAGCTACAACATATTGAAATTTGGATGAAAATCAACAAAAGAATAAGTGAGATATGCTTGAGTGAACTTAAAATTCGATGACGTCATTTTGAAAATTTACTTTTTTTATTTTATTAAGAAATTTGATATCTTTTCATCATTTTTCCAGCATCGCCAACCCATGAAATGACATGTACAACTCATCAGCTTTCAGAATATGTAAAAAAAATGGGGGGGCACCGTCCATCCTGACGAGTAAAATCGGATTCAAAATTGGCGGTTTTTTTGCATTGTTGCACTGTATATCACCATTGACGCGCGCGCGGAATTTCAACTTTGACGGGCCCGTGTGACGTCATATTGAGTCGGATCGACTTGAAACTTGGTAGAAATATTCCTTGACATTATAGGCATCCGATAAATGTGAAAAAATGGGAAATTTCTATTGCATAAGAGCTGTGCGTGCGTATATGTGCGCGCGCGTACGCGTCCGTCCAATTTTTTCAATTTTTCAAAAAATGCTCCGATTGGTCTGAAACGTGTGCAAAAAAAAATTGAGCTCGATTTGAGCATACAAATATTTCAACGCGCGCGTACGCGCACGTTTTAAGAGAAAATATGAATTTTGATTATATGAGTAGAATGCGCTTGACTTGAACTATATGTGACGTAAATTTCATTGAAAAATTCCATTCCATTAATGAGATAGGAGTGAAAATGTGTTTTCATATAATGACGTCATAGTGACGTCACGGTCTACTGATCACTATGATTTTATAAAATTTGTCGTCTTTGGGACATGATACATATATGGTATGAGTTTGAAGTTGATACTCTGAGTACTTTCTGACTACGTAGATACACAACTTTTGTCCAGAAATAAAGAAGAAGAACCAACAAAGAATCCGTACAGATACAGAAGGTGATCCGAGAGGATACTCGGATCACCTAAAAATCATGTGGAAGTGTTGCTCTTTTTCACCTCCCTGTCCTTTGGTGTAAGAATATAATCCTGAGGTCCAACAAAACGAAGCATGTAATGTGTAGGGATGAATTTTGACCAGATTTGATCCCCTCGAAGCACAAGACCAATGAGCAAAATTCGGTCACGTATCTGGGGTAACGTATCTGTGGTAACGTATATGGTCGATCATGTTTTTTTGAGAGCGATATCTACCGAATATTTCTCACTTGTACTGAACTTTAACGTTGAATCGATGCGTCATTCCGAGGAGTATTGTGTAATATACAATTTGTCTGACATTGCAATATCTGTCGCAGTGGGTGGCATGAAATGTATGTAACGTTTCTGTCTAAATAAACATGTAGAAAACCGATATGTCAAACATTGTACCGTATTCTCAATAAAAAGCTGTCGCACGAAAAAATCTAAGTACTTGCAATGTATGAGGTATATCCTCAGGGTTTCATATACACAGGGTCATTGCATAGTCTTGTTATTTTCGCAATGCTGTAACACTAAAGAAACTGGTAACGTATCTGGCGGTGAATTTGGCGACAGGTTTCAAAAGGCTATAAAAAAAGAAGTCAATAAAAATTTTGGAACTTTTCGAGTATTGTGATTAGCACATATGATATGCTCATCGTCCATGCAAATGATATTTGGAAAGTGTGTTTGTGGACGGAGAGGAGCAAGAAAACATATTTCTAAAATAGCCGGCGACACTGCGTTTTGGGGGTCTTAACGAAGTTTAACAGCAAAATTTTATACAAAAAGGCAGACAACGGCATTTGATCGTGTTTATTTTTAACAAATAATGTCCTCGTGATATATTATAAACATTTAGATAGTATCTAATACGTTTCAGGGAACCGCAAACTGTCATGGAATGTCGGCGACACCAAAATTCCGTATTTACACACTTTTACTGAGAATGGGCCAGATATGCTTGTTTTGTACATCCTTACCATGTTTGACCTTTCACCAATGATGTCATACTGAAATATTCTGATATTCTGAGGTCATTGACCTATCAAGGTCATCAGAGGTCAAAGGTAGAAACCTGTCAATGCTCTTTAGAATATGAAGACAATTTCATTGTAAGACAGATATGCTTGTTTTGTACATCTTAACAATGGTTACCATTAACCAATGACATCACAGATCAATTTAATATTTTGAGGTCATTGACCTCCAAAGGTCATCAGAGGTCAAAGGTTAAAACCTGTCAATGCTCTGTGGAATCAGAAAATGGTTTCCCTGACGTATAGATGCATGTTTAGTGAATCATAACCGCATATATCATTCACAAATGTCTAAAAACATCGATATTTTGATATTTAAAGTTCATTGACCTCTGGAGGTCATCAGAGGTCAAATGTAAAAACCTGTCAGTGCTCTGTTGAATCTGGAAATGATTTCTCTGTGGTATAAATGCATGTTTAGTGCAACATAACCACATATATCATTTGCAAATGTCTAAAAACATCGATATTCTGATATCTAAAGTACATTGATCTCTGGAGGTCATCAGAGGTCAAATCAGACTTACCTCCCGATCTTAAAATAAATCTTATGGTATGTACTAACACTGGTGAAAGTTTCATGCTTAAGTCAAATTTTGCACAATTCACATGATTTTGAGGGCTTATCTGCTCTACTAACGATCCATACGCACACATTACGTACAAGACGTACGTAGTGTGTGACGCAAGCCGGTGACCTAACAGTCCATTCGTGCATGGGTTAACATTTTTTTTTTTTTTCAAAATGTAGTGAACTTACGTGTTTATACAAGGATATCATGGAGCTATAGTAGCTCTATGTTTATATCTTTGTTTAATCTATCAGTTATCTCCTTTATTTATTCTGTTATTATTGCCCTGCATGTAAGTCTATACTACCATAAAGATAGGGGAGAGCTAGCAGGGTGAATTAAGTGGGACAAAAATTGTGATTTGATAAAGTTTCTCGAATAACTTTCTGATATTTAGAATGGGGCACACATGTATCGGACCAAAAGACTTTTGATGCTAGCCACATAACGGGTTGCTACGCTATATTCCTATAAGCGTCGTATTTGTGTTATCATTTTTTTTTTCCTGGGAGAAGTGGAACATTGGTTTGGTTTAAGTGGGACAAACAGTAACTATAAGCAAGACATTATTATTACAAGCATATCGATCATAGAATAATGTGAGTGCATGTGTGTGTGGGTGTGTGCATCTATTGTTGTTGTTGTTATTTTAAAGATCGAAAGAAGAGAAAGAGAGAGAGAAATGGGGCCCTATACAAATAATTTGCCCCAAAATTTGCATCTATTGTTTGCATCTATTTGCTTCTATTATTATTATTCTTTATATTCTATTGTTATTATTATTCTTTATATTCAATTAAGAAAATCAAGGTAATAACTTTGAATCAAGGGCGAAGTTTGGCATGCAGTGATGATATCCCTGTTTACCCCAACATCCTCCAAAAGTTCAAAATTTGAGCTAATTTCTGCAAAAACTTTAAATGCAAATTAATGGAACTCGTAAGGTCACATTTATTATGGTGGGCTAAGTGCGTGCTAAAGCTTTGATAATCAAAATTGTATTCTTAACTGTATAATTACTAGTAGATTGACAATACATTTTTAGCTCCTCGCACAGAGCTGCGTGAAGCGCACTCTTGAGCAATGTAGATCTTGGGCGCGCATTGCGTAAAATTAGCCAGATGATTGGCTTATAGATACTGCGTCGGGCGTGTCCTGTCTTTCGTCATTAATATTCATTATTCATAAATGACTGTCCTAGGATAGGCTTAGGACAGGCTTACAATGACAATGACAATTGACAATGACAATGACAATTGACAATGACAATTGACAGTTTTATTGACAATGACAATTGACAATGACAATTTTATTTATCTCATGTCACCCAATCAGGGTATTGGAAATAACCATGTGAATTATACATTTGAGATTACATATCGACCAAAAAACAAACAAACAAACAAACAAACAAACAAACAAAAAAATAATAATAATTATGAAAAAGTACAATGAAGGTACATAAATCTACTGGAGAAAAAAAAGAAAGAAAAAAAAAGTTGTATAATGCTATGCAATTAACCAAATAACCAAATAACTAAATCTGTAACATAACTGTACAAGAAAAAATAATAAAACAATGCAAAAACAGGGATGGTCCTGGTTGGCACCAGTAAATGATGATACAATGCGGAAAATTGATATTCGAAAATGACAAATCAGACAGGAAATTAACATTATAGTAACAATGTTTACCATAAGTTTTCTATGAGTTCTTGAAAAAAAAAAATCATTATTTTATGACAAAATTAGAACGTGTTCTAGGATTGCAGGAGTTAAACATTTGTTCCATTTTCAACGTATTGGGTCTAGTAACAAAATATTTTTAAAGATATAATTGCCTATCGTTGTCGAAAACAGGGCATTCAAATAGATAATGAAATTCGTCACCTAGTGTATTCATATCACAAAGACTACAGATCCTCATGTTCCTGGGAGTATCTGTGTATCTCCCAGAAACAATTGGTAAGTGATGGTTTGAACACCTAAACCTACAAAGAATAATTCTATCTCTCTTCGGGAGTTCAATCAAATAATTCTCAATATCAGAATTTAGTGATTGTTTGAATATACGATAAGTCTTGGTTTGTGAATTATCAAAGATAGTGGACGACAAATTTTGTTTGTGTATATCAACGAGTCGGCGCTCTACCGATGCTTTGATCCATTCACGACTTGTAGCTTCACACGTGTTCCACAGGTTGTTCATGCCTATATTATTAAGCGTCGTGTGCATTTTCATGAGCCATGGTGAGCGATAGATATTTCGTTCAAAAAGTAATTTCAGTATCAAGTAGATTTTACAGCATACCGATTTTGCCTGTCCTAAGGGTTTCTGTCCTACGCGCGCTCCTAGGATCGAAATAAGGATCGCGCTAACAGCACCCCCCGGTCTTAAAGTGTAACTCGATGCCTAGGCTTCTGAAAATGTGTCAGAGCGATGCGTATGCAGCGGTCGAGCACACATTTCGTTGTGCCAATCTCCCATGGGAGAGAGGCTCAGTGCCACTGATCATGGTCCTGTGGTGCAGACTCATTTTCGACCAACAAGGGTGTGTGCCTGCAAACTAGCGGTATCAAAATCATGATAAATAATACATTTGTCATCATCAAGCACGTTCATTTCAGTTCAATTCAATTGAATTCACTTGTTCTTCAACATGATATAAATGAAATCTTTAAAGAATACAAACTACCTAAAGGCAAAGGACCTTACCTTGTCACCAACGAAATAACAAAATTCATGTCAAACTATTACAGATTAATAACACTTAATGAGTAGGAGTTCACTAGAAAGCAATAGCTTGACATGTACAATGTACTCCTCAGAGTATAACCTTTCTAAAGAAATAGATTAGAGGGCAACTGGAGAGAGGAAAAGAAAGGAAACAAACTTCTTTTTTTTTTTGCACAAAGAACTAAGGAATGAAAATAGTTACTATACAACGCAGCACACCACATCTCGAGACATACGAGCACGGACAATAATTAGGACAAGATGCCTGTACTTCAGAATATAATAGGAAGGGGGATGCAGACATGAGCTATAGGTTTGATACATTAAAAGAAAAAGAACAAAATGAAGAAAAAAGAGCAAAATCAACGATAAATAGAACAATTACGAGTTTTTTTTTTCATCATGTATTTCTTATTTTGTTTGTAAGATTAATTTTTCTTCAGCATATTTTGCTATAAATTATGAATCAAAATCATTTTCAGCGTTCAGCGAAATCTCAGAAAATATCAGATTACTATGTACATGATTTAAAGGAAAAAAAGAATGAATGTGCATCAGGGGCGTCACCAGCTTTTTTTTTTTTCAAGGAGGGTGCGTTTTGACCCTAATGTAACGAGATTTTTTTTTTTTTTTGACAGACATTTGGAATATAGGAAGCTCTCAATCCCTACACTTTTACTGTTTTTTAGGTAAACCTAGCGGGGAAAAGGCACCGGCGTAGCTAGGATTTCATCTGGGGGGGGGGGGGGGTGTTTATGCGAGGGAGCGAGCAAGGGGAGGGGGAGGGTGTGGAAGTGCCTGTTGTCCCCCCTTCCCATGGTGAGAACTTTTGCATTTTGATGTTGTAAATGGTGCAATAGTTTGATGCAGGCTTTTTGCGTGTTTTTATCGACTTGAAACAGTCCCACTTGTTTAAGGTAGCAGTATAAATCTGATGGAATTTGTTGTTGAACAATGTGCCTATATAAACTATATCATTTCAATAAACTTCTTGTATTGATTCTTACAATGATGTCATGAACGCGACCGATCCCTAGCAAGCGGAGAGAGCGAGGGGGATTTGATGCATGTTTTGCTTGTTTTATCGACTTGAAACAGTCCCACTTGTTTAAAGTAAAGCAGTATATTTTGATGTAAATTAATATCGAACAATTTGCCTATAAAATAGTATCATCCAAATAAACATCCTGTTTTAATATTTACACTGAATATCATGAACGCGGCCAAGCAAGAGCGAGAGGAGTGAGCGAGGGGGAGGATGGGAAGGAGTGTCCCCCTCCCACGGTGAGTACTTTTTGCATTTTGATGTTGTAAATGGTGCAATTTGATGCATGCATTTTGCGTGTTTTATCGACTTGAAACAGTCCCACTTGTTTAAGGTATCAGTACATTTTGAAGTAAATTGTTTTTGAACAATTTGCCTATAAATGGTATAATTCAAATAAACTGCTAGTAATAATTCTTACACTGATGTCATGAACGCGACCGAGCCCGAACAAGCGGAACGAGCAAGGGGGGGGGGGGGGGTTGTGGGAGGGGGTTGTCCCCCTAAATGGATTATGGAATGACGGTGTGAAACGACAAAATTACTGGCAGCAATATCGGGAGAATGGCTTAACGATTACATGCGAGCGAGCGGGGCGAGCGAGCTTTAAAATTTTGACATTTTACAGTCCCCAAATTGCCGTTTTGTAGCCATATTTTTTGCTTATTAAGGGGGGCGCACCGGGCGCAACTGCTGGCAATTATACTGGCAGCAACATCAGGTGAATGGCATAATGACTAAATGCGAGTAAGCGAAGACAGCGAGCTTGAAAATTTTGACATTTTACAGTAAAAAAACTACCATTTTGAGCTATATTTTTCGCTTTGGAAATAAAGGGGGAGGGCGCAACTGCCAGCAATTACTGGCAGCAACATCAGGAGAAAGGCATAACAATTAAATGCGAGCGAGCTGAGCTAGCGAGCTTGAATATTTTGACAATTTAAAGTAAAAAAAAAAAAAAAACACCTGCCGTTTGTTGCTATATTTTTTCGCTTTCGAATTTAAGGGGGCGCATCGGGCGCAACTCCTAGCAATTACTGGCAGCAATATCAGGAGAGCATAATGATTACATGCGAGCGAGCGGAGCGAGCGAGCTTGAAAATTTTCATTTTACAGTCCAAAAGCTGCCGTTCTTAGCAGTATTTTTTTCGCTTTGGAAATCAAGGGAGTGGGGCGCACCGGGCGGAACTGCTGGCCATTACTGGCAGCAACATCAGGTGAATTGCATAACGATTAAATGCGAGCGAGCGAAGAGAGCGAGCTTGAAAATTTCACATTTTACAGTCCAAAGACTGCCGTTCTTAGCCATATTTTTTTCGCTTTGGAAATTTAGGGAGGGGGCGCACCGGGCGGAACTGCTGGCAATTACTGGCAGCAACATCAGGTGAATTGCATAACGATTAAATGCGAGCGAGCTTGAAAATTTTACATTTTACAGTTCAAAAACTGCCGTTCTTAGTCATATTTTTGTTTTTTGTTTTTGGAAAAAAAGGGGGGGGGGTGGTATCGGCGCGTGTCACCGGGCGCAACTGCTGGCAATTACTGGCAGCAACATCAGGTGAATTGCATAACAATTCAATTCGAGCGAGCTTGAAAATTTTGACATTTTACAGTAGAAAAACTGCCGTTTGTAGCTATATTTTTTCGCTTTGGAAATTAAGGGGGGGGGGGCGCACTGGGCGCAACTGCCGTAACATGAGGGGAATAAAAAATTGCACAAAGATTAAATGCGAGCGAGCTTGAAAATTTTGACATTTTACAGTCCCAAAACTGCCGTTTGAAGCTATCTTTTTTGCTTTCGAAATTAAGGGGGGCGCACCGGGCGCAACTGCCTGCAATTACTAGCAGCAATATCAGGAGAATTTAAATGCGAGCGAGCGGAGCGAGCGAGCTTGAAAATTGTGACATTTTACAGTCAAAAAACTGCCGTTTGTATCTATGTATATATATATATATATATTATATGACCTATATAGATACCAATGTGTGATTGGTCAAAATGCTGTCACGTGACCATGTTCACAAGGATGAGAAGCGTTATATTTCATAACATGACGTAAATTACGTACAATCATGGAATATAACAGCGACTACGTTAAACAAATGGCGTTATATCTGGAGGGGTGAGGTAATCAAAAATCAATTGTTATGATGCGCGCAACATACACAGAGACGCTTTGCACACACACACATACTTACGAATGTAATCGTGACCGTACCGGTCGACCGACCACACGCACCATACCACTTACGTTTACAGAATGCGCTAGCGGTATCAAATGAGCATCACACTGACACACGCTAGTACACTGCAAGCGCGAATTACGAAATTGCAACTGATTTGTTTTCGTCAAACTGGCATGGCAGCTTTGATGAGCAGCTGCCCTTCGCTTGTGAGAGAGAAAGAATTGTTGTCCTGATAGCTATACCAGAGCCTCCTACTCCAATCAATGTTAGACAGTCGTGACAGGAAAGCCAAAGGATTTCCCATTACATTACCAGACTCAAGACTCCAGAGCCTGAACTGAGTAAGTTTTTATGCTACTTGTACTAGCGCAGGACCTGGACCAGGGCCAGGTCCGTAGTCTAAAAAGCTCTTGTACCAGTGACCGCAGGCAGAAGAGATTAGGCCCTACAATACATTATCAGAAAGTTCACATTCTCATACATCACCACAAACAAATGTTATGTCAACAAGCTTGCTTTACCCAGACCAAAAGCGGCATTTGGTCTAGTCTTCTACAATTTTTACATCTCTCATTACAAAATCTGGCTCTACCGCTACGAAACTAGGCCCTACGTACGATTGATTAACGACTGTTGGTCGTACTCCACGTACAATGGTCGTACTCCACGGAAGAACGAATTCCCGTTAGGCCTACGTGATCGTTGAAAGCCATCGGAGTTAGATCTACGTATCAAAAGGTTACTTGTGGCTCGATTGAATACCACTGGCACTAGCGCACTGTTGTCATGCGGTACGCGCGTTCATGAATATGACTGCGAAAAGGAGTAGTGTTTCTAGACCTAGTCGTTTTGCTTTAGGGCCTATACAGCAGTTTATTTCTTGTACTGTAGGTCATATAATATAACAGATATTGACTTTTTCCTTCGGTAGGAATATAACATTTAATTTCCCTTGGGAAGTTATATTTTTGTCTCGGAATACTATATTTTTCCTCAGCGCTACGCGCTTCGGAAAAATATAATAATCCTCGACAAAAATATAACTTCCCGCGAGGATCTCAGATGTTATATTCCACCTCTGGTAAGTCAATATCTGTATAATATTTTTTTTTTTTTTTTTCAGTAAGGGGGGGGGGCGCACCGGGTGGAGCTGCCGGCAATTACTGGCAGCAACTTCAGGAGAATGGCATTGCGACTCAATGCCAGCGAGCGGAGCCAGCGAGCTTGAAAATTTTGACATTTTGCAATCAAAAAACTGCCGTTTGTAGCTATACTTTTTCGCTTTGGAAATTAAGAGGGGGCGGGACGCCCGGTGCGCCCCTCCCCCTGGCCTATAAACTTATCCAAAACCACAGGTGGCGCTCTATATGCAAGACACATTTTCAGAAGCCTAGGCACCGAGTTACACTTTGATCCAATTTAGTGAGCGCGCGCGACCTATATTTGTCATTTGTGCGTGTCTTGAGCTGTCTGGTGAAGCCGTCTGCTGCTGTGATGCGATGACCAACGTGCGTCATTTGTCTAGTAGAACTACCAAATTCGAAGAGCTTTTACTGTGAAACCGAGTATGGGGAGGGATTTGTGTGTAAACTGTAGTACGGGGATGTCGAGGGATTTGTGTGTATATTGTAGGCAACCGTTCACTCGAAAAGACAAGGGGTGGAACAGGTTTCGAGTGGCAAGAATTACATCGGAAAACACCTGGACGACTGTGTTTGGAAAGCCGGCACTTTATAAACCTTCCTCCTTCATATGCAGAACATGCTACAAATTTCTGGTGTCCAACACACGCCCTGCGAAGTCCACCAGAGGGCTCAACAAAAAGAGGAGTTTAGTGAGGATTCTGAAAGCGGGAAATCCGAGACCAAAACGAGAGGCAAAGGCAACGGCAAAGCCAAATCCGGCAAATGGTGAGGTTCTGGGCATACTCGTGAAATAGGCCCCACCACTGCTAGCCTAACCAGACACTGTTACGCTATGCGACGTACCATGTTCAACAGCGACTGGGCTGTGTATAACCGCATAACCGCGACCCCATACGGACAAATACGTACCGTAAAGGTTACTGTTACTGTGTTACAGCGCCCCGCGATGGGGTTAGGCTGTGTATAGTTACACCACTGCGTGCCCGTACTAAATAAATTGCCTAATTACTAGTACAACGTATAGCGTTTAGTACTCGTGAATTTAACCCCGGGACGCTCCGTGTACACGGTTAACGTCATAGTGTTTGGGGGGGGGGGGGGGGCGGCGTGGGATCTCCGTGTACACAGAGGTCACAGTCCCACCAGTGCATAGCACTGCGTGTTGTGTGTTGCGCACAGCACAGCCCTCTCCAGGACGCGTTTTTTTTTTAAGACGGCACAGATTGGGGCATGGCGCGTGTTAAACCTATGGGAAAAACGTTGGGTTAGGGTTTTTGGTTATGGTTATGGTTAGGGTTGGGGTTAGGGTTAGGGTTAGGGTTTGATGGTTAGGGTTAGGATTAGGATTAGGGTTAGGTTTAGGGATAGGGTCCTCAATAGATTTTTAGTTTCCCCAATCTGTGCCGTCTAAAAAAAACACGCCTCCAGGACAGCGTCTTCGCTTTGGGGAGAGTTCTCATTCAAGGTTCAAGGTGTAGCCCCATTTGGGTGGCATTCATCGGTAGGTAAGCACGGCGGTGGGGGGGGGGGGGCTTCCTTCCACAAATGTTAGACCTCTAGAGTAAAACCCCAATTTTCGGACACTTACATTTTTTGGGCAATATTTATTCAACTCAAGTAATTTTCCACAAAATGAAATCTATCGGCCCGGGAAACCCGCTCATGAGGACCGCTCGCGCTCCCCCTTAACTGTTAAGACTAACGCTAGCGTTAAGGGGACTGCCCGGCCGCGGCCGCCTCATGAGGACCCCGGAGATTCCTCTAACGTTAAATAAAAAGTTTTGGTACCTCAAAAGTTTCCCTGAATTTCCTCGTCTTGGTTTGTATTTCATGTTAAAGTACGTTGTCTGTGAGAATTACTCGCCCCAAAGTGCTCTCATGTCTTAGTAATCATGCAATAATGGTTTCGTACCAGAGCCGTCGCTGTACAGTGCGATAAATATTGTACAAAACCACTGACTGCGACCAGCAGCGTGCAGCCCATTGTAGTTTTGTACGCATAGCTAACTGGGACCAGCAGCCCCATACGCATAGCGTAATGGGGCTTCGCATTGTAACATTCAGGATCATGACAGAATTAGTATCGCGGGTAAATGTCAATTTAAAATCCCAAAATTTCTTCGATTTGAAGACTTACCAATTAAGTTAAAGTATTGAAAACAGGCTTCGAACAACGTTTGGTTCTGCTAGTTGTTCAGTTCTGCCAATAGTCCCTTTCTTTTCGAATTGATGACTGAATGTGACTCGGTCGAGAGGACCTTGGGAGAGCTACTGTACACCATGGACCGATGCATACACTGACTACTACGACCAGCTCATGCGCACACAAACATCTTATCCGTTGATATGGGATTTGAAATTTGTGCGCATGTGATGTGTTCACATGTACTGGCTGTAGTATTCAGTGTTCATGGTGTATGTAGCTCTCCCAAGGTCCTCTCGGCCGAGTCACATTCAGTCATCAATTCGAACAGAAAGGGACTATAGGCAGAACCAAACGTTGCCCGAAGCCTGTTTTCAATACTTCACCTTAATTGGTAAGTCTTCAAATTGAAGAATTTTTGGGATTTTAAGTTAACATTTATCCCGCGATACTAAATCTGTCATGACCCTGAATGCTACAATGCGAAGCCCGATTACGCTATCCGTATGGGACTGCTGGTCGCTATGTGTATGGGGCTGCTGGTCGCAGTTAATTGCATGATTACTAAGACATGAGAGCACTTTGGGGCGAGTAAGTCTCACAGTGTTCGTTATATGAAAGGTACTTTAATCTGAAACACAAACTAAGACAAGGAAATTTTTGAGGTACCAAAACTTTTTATTATCTTTAACAGTGCTAGTCATACGGACCCTGGGGAAAGACCTCAAGAGGACCCCTATTCACTTCTTTTTCATTTCACATCTGACGTATAAATTGTCGCAACTTTACACAGTGATTTTCATGGAAGAAAAAATCCTGTCTGTTTTTTTCTTCAAAAATCGAGTTTTAATCAACCGATGCAGAGCGCCCATCAAAACACAAGTGCCAGCGTGTTCGCACAAGGCCAGACTGCCGCACCTAGCGGCCTGATCCGTCAAAATATTTTCGGTGCTTTTTTCTGCGGCTCGCACATCTCCGCGCGCGAATCAGCCTCGTGAAGCTGAAGTCTGACATCTATTTACACAAATTCGTATACGACAAAAATGAAATCAGTACTAATCTGATCTTGTGCATACATGTATATATATTCCTAATTACTATTCCACACTGAGTGATAGAGTAGGTGGGTACTCCAGTTTGTTAGCAAACTAATAACTTTGTAGGTATGACGAGTTCACTTCCTTTGTCAATTCCGCGCCGTCCCCTAATTTTTGCCAGTTTTGGCGCTTTCCTGGAATCATCCCGCGGTTGGACGTCACATCACATCACGCATCCAGCACATCCAGACATTGTAAATACCCGAGACTCCAGTGAGCTGCATCTCCACTAACGTCACCATCTCAAACCTGTGTATTACAGTTGAACCTCTATTATCCGGCCTCCCTTTATCCGGATCTCTCTATTATCCGGACGCAATCTCGCCGTGATTTTTTTTAAAGTAATTACGGGAAGAAAGGGGGATTCCCAACTCCTTGAGAACTCCTACCCAAACACACATGAATTACATATTACTTCCAATATGATTAACATACATTACATCAAACTTCCTTCCAAATTGCTTACCTTCAGACATTTCAACATCCCGAAACATCCCCAAATGTAACAATGAAAAGGTTGCAGTATACACATTACTACATGTGGTACTACAATGGGCTACATCAGTACATGTGTATGTATATGTACATGTATAAAGCATTGAGTCTCCCGTATCCGGCCAAATCCCTTATCCGGATGAGCCCCGGTCCCGACTTGTCCGGATACGAGAGGTTCAACTGTACTTGATTTATAAAGATATGGGTCGAAAACTAACCGCATTTTTCATGTACTTTTTTGTTGGTCAATACCAGTCAGCTACATGTAGCACTCGCTCAAAAGTCGAGATGTCCGAAGATGTTCGTCCCAAACATTTACGCACGTCGCACTCGGAAATCCCGCACATATAAGTTAATAAGTACTCAAGTATACCCTACTGTACGTATACGTACCGGTATGTGGTATACGCCACATGTAAATGCACAAGAAAGGCCGGCTGGCAGCCCGAACTAGTATTTGTTAGAAGTTGTTTACATTACATACAGCAGGGCTCGACACTAACGGTGGCCCGGTGGCCCAGGGCCACCAAAATTGAAAGTCGGGCCACCAAATTTTAAAAAAGGGCAAATTTGGTGGCCCGCCTCGGGCCACCAAAATTTTTTTAAAAGGACGACAATTTGTAACTTTTTGCGCCGGAAATTAGCAGTTATATTTGTTTAAAAGATGGATTAAAAGGACTGAATGAGTGCCTGAGAGTGAGTGTTGCGAGTTTGTTGAGGTTTATTTATGAGTAGATGTATGTCCAACTTCCAATTCTTACTATGACTGGATAAAACTTAGATATTTGACTCATTAAAAAAAACAGGACTTTAATGCATTTTTATTGTTTTTTTTTTTCGGGGCCACCAAATTGGTCTCTCGGGCCACCAAAAATGTGAAATTGAGGATTTTGGCGGCCCCATCGGGCCATCAAACAAAAAAGTTAGTGTCGAGCCCTGCATACAGGATTGACAGCGCGTATAGTAGTAGCGCGCGCGCGACACACTTTTAACGATAGTTGTATAACAACTGATTGAGTGTGCACGTACTGCTAGTGTAAACATTGTGACGTCAGTGACTATACGCTTTTTTGCACGGCGGTGCATGTTAGTAAGAAAATAATGCACGCACACGTGACTCATTTCAGCGCTTCCAATTGCCTGCATTCTTGAACCCATTTTATAATTTAGTAGATAATTATGGAACATCTAACGTTAACGTTAGCTAGGGTCTAGGCCACTACATGTATAAGTTGTTAACGTCGTTAGGCCCCTGGGAGCTGCAGAGAGTCCAACTCTCCTGGGAGATCTCCAGCCAATGCATGCATGAAAATACTAGTAAACTAATAAGATGAATAGAATAGAATGTGCTTAAAGTTATTAATTGAAGTCTAATTTAAGCCAAATTGAATCTTTGAATTAATATTACTTACAATGTAGGCCCCTACTGCCATTGTAGAGTATGGTCTAGACTGTATAGTGAGGTGCCTGCACCTTGTCAGGGGCCCGAATACCGTCGCCCTGCTTAAAATTGTTTTGAGCGCACTAAACAAAAATTCATGCCCGGGACTGTGTTCGGTACGCTTGAAACTTGGCAAGGCTACCACAACCAAGCAAATTGTGGTGAAAACCGAACAGTTTTTCGCGAAAATCTGACATTTTAATAGGGTATAGGAATACATGTTATAAGTCACTGGCACGCATCTTTCACGTACGTATCTATGGGAACATCACGGTTTTCCCCACTTACGTCTTTTACGTGCTAAGTCTATGGGAGCACTGGTGACGAGTTACAGGCCCCTTCCTTTGCGCACAACTATTCCGCATCGTTAGCGTTTGACGACGATAGCTGCAAATTTTTGTTATCGATCAGTGAACTTGTGATTCCATAATTGGAATTTTCAGCATTTTTCCTGTATGTGAGTTGGATTTCAGAGAATTTCAGTGGCGAAATGTGATTCAAATATGCGCAAACATTAACTATGACGAGGTGCGGGTCACTCAAGTATAATGTCTAAAAAAAAAGAAAGAAAAGAAAAAGGCTGAGATACATGTAGCATGAGCATTGAGACTTTATAAGAAAGCATCCATCAACCCTGACCGAGCAAGGGACTTGCTGCCCATCAAGTTGGACCACCACTAACCAGGAGAGGAGACTCCAGTTTGCTAGGGTGGATTCAGAGTCAGACGGGAGAATCTCCAGATCAGAAGGGGCTTGGGGTTCGGAGTGTCTGATTCTTTAGTAATTCGTGTACAATTGGCTTTCATGCATTCATTTTGTAATGACACGGTCTTCAACATTATTTCCCCTGTGCTGTATCTAGAGAATTTATCTTCTCAATTTTCTTCCATTTTAAGATGGTGCTGATGTGCCCGAGGAAAGGACCGACAATGACACATTGGCTACTGCTCCAGCAGAGCCAGAGACTGAAGTGCCTGAGGAAGGGAGTGAAGATGACACATTGGCTACTCCTCCAGCAGAGACTGACGTACCCGAGGAAATAATTGAAGACGACGTAGAGGAAATTATGGAAGATGACGTAGAGGAAATTAGTGAAGATGACGTAGAGGAAATTATTGAAGATGACGTAGAGGAAATTATTGAAGACAACACATCGGCTACTCCACCAGCAAACACTGACGTGCCCGAGGAAAGCACTGAAGGTGACACTCCACCAGCTGAGAGTGCCATTCAGCTTCCTGAGCTACACTATAGCAAAGACGTCTCAACGGTTGGGCCACCTCCAAAGAATTGGCAGTGGGTGCTAGTACCAGTTCTTCGTCCTTGTGATCCAAAGAAAGGTTAGATACCATGTTTGAAATGTGTGAAACAATCTAGGAGTACATGCAAGCACTTTCTGTTATAATAAACCCCAGCCCCATAGTAAGATTTTCATTTCCCAAATCATGATGTAGCTATCCGATTGGTTGATCATCACAACATGTATGCAGATAGGACAGAAGTTATTTGTTGTTTGAAGGTTTGCATGGTGAAGTAAATGAGGGAGAAAGATTTGTGGTGACACCATGTGTATGTAGTCCGTAATCGAATCATTGTTTGGCAGAAGAGCCTAGAAAGAGGAGAATTGAAGAGGGAAGCGACATATGGGGGTTGTGAGGAGGGAAAAAAGTGAAGAGTAGGGACAGTAATGGGCTAGAAGTTGAAGTTGCACTCTCTCTCTCCCTTCTCTCAACATAGTCTCATCTCTCTTTGACTTGCCTTTCCTTCGCGGGATCATTCATCCTTTCTTCATTGATTCCGCATTCCATAGTCCACATTGTTCGCCGACTGTGTTCTTCTCTTGGTTTCATGAATCTTCACTTCTCTCTCCTATCTCCATGATTTTCCAACATTCAATTTCTCCCTCTTCCTCTTCCCTTCTATTTCATCTTCCTCTTAACGATGTCCAAACATCTTACTTGATTCTCACTCTATTCTTCCTTACCACTCTCTCTGTTCCTTTCTCTACCGTCTCCACTAGTGCAACTTCAACTTCTAGCCCATTACTGTCCCCCACTCTTCACTTTTTTCCCTCCTTACAACCTCCATACGTCGCTTCCCTCTTCAACTCTCTTCTTTCTAGGCTCTTCTGCCAAACAATGATCTGGTTAAGGACTCCTTGTATACTGTACATACACATGGTGTCACTGCAAATCTTTCTCCCTCAGGACAGAAGTGTCATTACACACTGTTACTGTCAGCCGTGCAATTTTATAAAATGGGTAGTGAAGAATCCTGCGATCCTGCAATTTCATTGTCCCTGTTTCACCTTGTTTTCTTTCCCTAAATATGTACACCTGCTACCTGAATGTAATTTGCATCTTGCACACATGGTTGCACCTTGAGCATATACATGTAATGGATGTATTAAATGGAATCAGTTTCTGAGCAGTACAATTTCAAATGATTATAATAATGATAATAATAATAATGATAATGATAATGATGGTAGTAATAATAATGATAATGATAATATTAATAATGACGATTGTAATTATTTTTATTATTATCATTATTATCATTATTATCATTATTATACTGATATCATTGCTATCATCAATATTCAAATTTTTGGTGTTATTTTCTTCTAAAATAATCAAGAGTTACATATACAACTGTATACTATTTGAGGGAGGGGGAGGGGGGAAAAACCTTATTTAGGCACAGAATCTGTACCTTTTTTGTCCATCCGTATTTGCGATGTTGTTTCTGTACTACCTGGTAAGTACTACATGTACTATTCATTGAATTTTCTTCTTTGTATGATAAAGCTACACCGCCCCAGAGAAGTGTCGAAGGCCACACAAGGACAAAGGGCCAGAAGAAGAAGAGTCAGATTCAAGGTCCTGTTCTTCATGCTCCAGTCTCAGGTGAGATACTGTAAACGTCATAAATTTCGCGAGTCTAAATTTTCGCGATTGGGGAATTCCCGACTATTTCGCGAGTGGTTAGATTCGCAATTGTGGAATCTTGTTCTGAACGGAGAAATGTACAGGCGTACATCACATTCACATCGGGATCAGAGTCAATATTTTCACGTGTCTTAAATTCCGCGAATTGCACCTGACTTGACAAATTCACAAAAGTGAAAACCTCATGAAATATTTGACATATACAGTATTCTACAACAGGAAATTTTAGGATGCCTGAAACTTTTGCAAATTTTGCAAGGAGCCAAGACTTGCGATAGTAAAAAGCACGCAAATGCTCTTCTCTACTCATTGCATTAAATGCCACTTGGCAACTTGCGACCATCAAAACCAACAAAAACTTGCCATACATGGATTTTTAGTAAAGGGCAGATTCTGAAAGAGCAGACTATATATTCAAGCTGTAAAATGATTAGGTAGCTCAATTTAAATGGAGTCTCCTAACATATCTTAATATTGGCAAAAAAGCACACACTCTGGAAAAGTGTGAACCGAGAAAAGAGGCCCTGAAGTTACAGGGTCTATTCAAGTGCTTAATTTCACCAAACTGTGCTAGCTGTGCGATGAATGGGACAAAAAACAGGATGTAAACCACTGGAGCTGTAACAATGAAGAGATACATGTAATCAGATTAAGGTGAAATTAATCTGGTCATGATTAGTGCCAACTTTCAAAGCATTAGCATTATCCCTTATATAGGAAAAAAGTTTTACTAGACTTGGAAGTGAAGAGTGTGCAAAGGGTTGTTACACTACCAACACTATTCGCGATGCTTTGACAGTGGAAACGCCGTCCTTACACCGTGATTTAGTCGTCCTATGGTTGTGCTTTCGTCGTGAAAAAGTCGTGGTTTTATTGTGATATCGCTGTGAAATCGATGAGGTAGATAATGAGGTAGCCCCTTTGTCATGTTAATAGATCTTTGTTCGCCCTCTTTAGAAAATGTAACAATCGGAACAAAAGCACAGTTCTGGCGAGGGTGTCTTGATCGGACTCTCGAAAGCTTTTGTTATAGCGCAGCAAGCCGTCCGCAAATTTCTATAGTCGCGTGGATTAGATTACTACCATAGCTTACCGTTAGATTACTACATTGTTTGAATTCCCTCAGTTCATCGCGCTTTGCCGCCCGGGCACACGATAATCGCTTCGACTGCGAAGTGCACATTTAGTGAGGACGGAAAAAAAAGATATAAACTTTAGCGAAAGTGCATGATCAGACTCTAGGTATATTCTGAAAACATGCATCTAATCGATCGCTTATTTTCCGTCGCAAATTACATGGTAAAATGTGCAACAAAATCATTTGTATTTTACGTAAAGACGTTTTATAAGACCTCCGTGAACGCAATGTCAACGCAAAGCGTGAACTCAGTAAAATCGGAGAAACAGTAAACACCCTGCCTCACTCAAAACATCTGTAAACTCTCCCTTTCTGCATCGATTTCCACTCCAAATTTCACTTCGATGGAGTTTGTAATCCGTTCCTGTCGCCGTAACGAAAATGTCTAGAACATCAATGGTACTGAAAATGACTTACCGAATATTCCGATGTATCAAGGCAGGGCTTGACACTAACGGTGGCCCGGTGGTCCAAAATTTCAGAAATGAAGATTTTGATGGCCCGATCGGGCCACCAAAAAAGGTCGGATGTTTGCCTTTACTTTTGGAAATGAAGAGCGGTAACAATCGGCTCCGTAAGATGCTAAAATAAATGTCAGATGTTTGCTTTATTTTTGGCAATGAATAACGGTAATATTCGACTCCGTATGATACAATAATGAATGTCGGATCTTTGCTCATACATTGTACTTTTGGAAATGAATAACGGTCAGCTCCGTACGGTGCTGAAATTAACGTCAGATACTAGTATTTGATTTTGCGTTCGGAAATGAATAAGGATAACATTCGGCTCCGGAAGATGCTGAAATAAAATAATGTCGAATGTTTGCTTTGACTTTCGGAAATAAATAACGACAATGTTCAACTCCGTACGATGACAAAATAAATGCCAGATATTTGCTTTTACGTTCGAAAGTCAATAACAATAACATTCAGCTCCGGAAGATGCTGAAATAAATGTCAGATGTTTGCTTTCAATTTTGGCAATGAATAACGGTAATATTCGACTCCGTATGATACAAAAATGAATGTCGGATCTTTGCTCATACTTTTGAAAATGAATAACGGTAAGATTCAGCTCCGTACGGTGCTGAAATTAATGTCAGATACTATACTATTTGATTTTGCGTTCGGAAATGAATAAGGATAACATTCGGCTCCGGAAGATGCTGAAATAAAATAATGTCGAATGGTTGCTTTGACTTTCGGTAAGGGATAATGATAACTTTCAACTCCGTACGATGATAAAATAAATGCCGGATATGATATTTGCCTTTACGTTCGAAAGTCAATAACAATAACATTCAGCTCCGGAAGATGCTGAAATAAATGTCAGATGTTTGCTTTCAATTTTGGCAATGAATAACGGTAATATTCGACTCCGTATGATACAAAAATGAATGTCGGATCTTTGCTCATACTTTTGAAAATGAATAACGGTAAGATTCAGCTCCGTACGGTGCTGAAATTAATGTCAGATACTAGTATTTGATTTTGCGTTCGGAAATGAATAAGGATAACATTCGGCTCCGGAAGATGCTGAAATAAAATAATGTCGAATGGTTGCTTTGACTTTCGGTAAGGGATAATAACTTTCAACTCCGTACGATGATAAAATAAATGCCGGATATAATATTTGCCTTTACGTTCGAAAATAAATAACAATAACATTCAGCTCCGGATGATGCTAAAGTAAATGTCGAATGATTACTTTCACGTTCGGAGATGAAAAACCAATATTCAACTCCGTACGATGATTAAAATGTCGGATGCTTGCTTTTACTTTCGAAAGTAGATAGCGGCTCCGGAAGATGTTAAAATAAAATAATGTCATGACGATTGCTTTTACGTTGGAAAGTGAATAGCAGTAATATTCTGCTCCGTACGAAGCTAAGATAACTTTCGGATGTTTGCTTTTAAATTTCGAAATGAATAACAGTAACATTTAGATGCATTCGATGGTAAAATTAACGTTTCATGTTTAATTGCTTTGACGTACGGAATGAATAACAATATAGTATTCAACTCCGTACGATGATAAAATATATGCCGGATGTTTGCTTTTCCGTTCGAAATTAAATAGCAATAACATTCAGCTCCGGAAGATGCTAAAAGAAATGTCGAATGATCCCTTTGACGTTTGGAAATGAATAACAATAATATTCAACTCCGTACGATGATTTGTTAAATAGATTACAGCTCGTTATTCCGAAGGTTCGTTGAAGGCTCTTCGGTCCGAAGATTCGTTATTCCCAAGGTTCCCGGCGTTGTTCCGAATTTCATTTTCTGATTAACTATTCTTCGGAATAACAGCACCCATAAACTAAATGTCTGATGTTTGCTTTTATGTTCGAAAGTAAATTGCAATAACATTCATAATAATCTATAAGCCTATTTGCTAAATCTTAGAACTCAGAATAACAGTAAGATGATTGAATGTTCTATTCATTGATTTTCGACATGACGCACTTCAGTAATATTTGATATTTGTTTTTCTTTGTAGTAGGACCGATGTAGTTTTTCTTAAGTTTTTCTTGATTTTTCTTTCGGGCCACCAGAAAGTTAGTGTGGAGCCCTGATCAAGGTCATTGGCATGTTAGCCCCGATCGGACGCCGTGTTTTTACGAAAGAGTATAGAAGCGCACGAATGTGATTTTTACTACGACTGGGCTGTGTATAGTTATGCCACTTGATAAATGTTGATGTACAGCGAGAGTTATCAACATTTAAATTATGTAGGAAGCGTGATCGTCCGTATTTTGTCATGAGGGTATTCAAAATTCAGATAAACATCTCATTTCTCCCATGCCGTGTGGCGGAATCCGAATGACTGTCACAAACTACTTTCGAGTAAACCTCTATCAATGTACCCTACCACGCCACACTACATACATTGTAGCTAACACGAGTCCATGAGAGTAATGCGTTGCCATGCATCCACGTGCGTCCGCACTACCAGTGAGCAGTCAGTGCAGGTGCGCAGAGCACTTGTACAAAGTGATGCGTGCACCTGATACTCTGGCGTGAACCATGCAGGGCCGTATAAAGAGAGTGGCCATCTCGTTTTTTGGCTTATGTGTTTTGAAGCCTGTGATTGGTCAAAAGCTGGTCCCATGATCTACAGGCGCCATGTCGTTACTAAAGTGCGCTCATAATGCAGTGCCCACTTGTATACGACCACAGAACTCTGTGTTTACGACCTCTTTGGTTTGGTTATTTCGTTACGTCTGAGCGTACACGCTAACCCTGTTACGTGTAATACGCGCGGTATCGACATGGCGTCCAAATTAGCAGTTGGCCAGACTCTCTTTATTATACGGCACTGGCGTGAACCTTAAACTCCTTCCACATGGATGAGAAGACCGGACGAGATCGACGCGACGGGTAACTTAGTGTCGATCACAAATCATTTAAAAGATGACTAGTATTCACACTGATTATGCCTGCATGGATAAGAATTTCAGCACAGCCTTTTTATTCACTTCCAATATGGGGTCTGTAGGCCTATATTTCCGAAGTATACTACTCTCATGAGTCGATGGAATACTAGTACAAACTTAAATTTCGTTTCTCTTGTCACGCACAAAGAGAAAGAGGGAGAGAGAGGGGGTGGGAAACAAACAATCAGAATACTGTTAGCGTTCGTTTAATACATTGTAGTTTAATTTCTCGAATATTAATTCATTGCCTTTCCCACGGCCCTCAGAAACTAAAGTTCATGAACTGGCGGTGTGTCTTGTTTATCATGTTTGGCACGTAAGGAATGCGCGCATACTACTAGACAGGGCGTGTATTCTTCTGCCATTTCTTTCTTCGAAGTCTGAAATGTAATAACCGTCGAGAAGGTTTATTTCATGAGCTTCACATGTTAATCATGATGCATGCATGCCTGAGAGCGTTCGTTCGTCGTGAACCTTCAAACTTGCTCTATACTCAGACAATAATTTCGGGAATTTCCAAGGCAACTGAGTAATATTTCTTTTTAAAAACCATTTATAAGAACAAATGTAACCTGCTAATTGCTTATCGATAAATCGATACAGTTTAAACTATCGTTCTTGTGCCTCACAGTGGTGTGGAGCGTATGCCGTTGAAACGTTCTTTTTAATGATGGAATAAAAAACAAGAACGCAGTTTGGTCGACCGTTCACAAGTCACCGCGGGGCAGCAAGATTTCTTGGGTTTAGCATGCTGTTCGCGCCAATATTTGTGTCGTGTGTCTTTCTTACGTGCGAAAAAGTTTGCTAGCGGATTACAATCTCCCGAGTTTTGTAACCTGCTAATTTGTATGCGTGTATAAGAAGACATTGTAGGCTTCCTGCCAACCTCTTCAGAATATTAAACATCGTTAGAAAATATTTCAAATATTCCACCAAGTGTCTATACCAGATTGTTGTATTTCATTTCTAAAAATGCAAAAGCTCCCCCGTGTGAGAGGGGGACACCCCCTTCTCCACACATTATAGACTTCTCTTCACTCACATAAAGTTGGTTACAGTGAAAGACGCACACGTCCATCAGAAGGTGGTTGTAGCCATTCTCATTGTTCCCCGATCGATCAGTACACATTTTCTTTTTCTTGTTTTTTTTTTTTTTGAAAAAGAATAAAAATATTGTAACAAAGTGTGAATTAGATCGTTGAAATTCAGATCTCGATACAAACTTTCCTCGCACCTTTGATCATCAAAGTTCTTACACAGTGACAGACGCGCACGGGACTCACGAGGTGACAGAAAAATCACGATTTTATTATAGCCATGCCCACTGCCCCAGAGTATTAAATTTCTTACATTTTCTAAAAAAAAAAAAAAAAAAAAAATGTGTACATGATGAATTCCATAAAAATGGTGTTGAATATCATATCTAAAATACAAATGCACCCGTGATGGTCTGTCACAAGCTCTGTGCTCTCTATTATGCTCCAGCTCTCCCTCGATTACGTGCTCTTCCCCTCCCGCACACGTAAATATGGATATAGTGCCTATACCTGTTACATGTATCTTTGGACACTGTTTCATACGAGGGTATGATTAACCCCCACCCCCACCCCCAAAAAATAATGCAATCGTTACATGGAGTTTCCGCCAGATGTTGCTTACGCTATATGAATAAAAAACCGCGTAGATAAGTAACAATTACCATAGGTACTCTCTTAAATTAAGCTCTTACCATAGAGGTCACATCAGTCGGGTCACTAATAAAAAGAACTGTTCATAGATAATTATAGGGGCCAACCCCGATTTGTAAAGCCTGATGTTCTTTTTTTCTATTTTGTTTGCATTTAATTACAAACGTATACAAACTGTTTCTTGACATAAAAGCCAAGGTGCTCCCTGCCCTATCGTGGGTTGTTTAACAATGACCCGGATATTCATTAACTCCTTGCGGCTGGAAGCTTTTGTGCTTGATGATGATATCAATAGGTGGAACGGCATTGAGTCGCTGAGCTGCGCATGCATGACCAACGATGACCGAGCTGTGCCGATATAATGGGTCGGTTTGGAGATGGATCTTTTCCACCTCCCTGGTTCGATGTAAGGTAACATGGACATTATAGTACACTTCGTCGTCAGAAAACGACTAACAGTTATTTACTGTTGATCACCAAATCCTCGAAGTAGTATTCAGAGTAATTTCACAGTTCAAAATTTAACTCCCTTTAATCTCGTAAGCAGTTTATTACATGCAATTCGGTAAAACGTGAGATCGTATGGGTTTTGCATTGTCATGATCATGTTGTTTATATTACTCGAAAATATCAATAAATGAAATTCTTGCCTCGTATTGTTTTCATTACAACTGATTGAAAATTTGTTTTATATCGACGTAAACTGTGAATTCGTGAATACAACTTGAATGAAAATTACTTGACTGGACATGCATGGGCACTTAAAATCTGATCTATCCACAAAGAATAATATACATGAAGATTATCCCGTATTAATTCTATCAAATTTTGTTAAGGACAGAATTGCATTATTGTTGATAACGGAATTCATGATGCCGTAATTACGATAATTTACCTTGCACTGAATCGTAATATTGCTGTTAATGATACGGAATGTTGCTATAATCACTAACGAGTGCCGCTTAGTTATTTCCGCGTGCAGTATATTATGTCGTATAATATGTTGTTTGTAACAATACTCCGTCATATTTTGAACGGGCCAAGACACAATCACTCGCCCTGCGTATTATACTGTACATAATTATGACATAGTTCACGATATCCCGCTCGATAAAAGTTTAATGATTGGATGAAATGAGCGGCAACTTCTTAGCACTTCTGATTCTTGAGCAGATATATAATTTTCTTTAAGAGAATATCCATATCAGCGTTTTAAGCTTCATGATTTAAACTACGGAAATTGTTCTGTCTGTAGGCTGTTTTATCAACAAGGTTCTATATCTGAAAGAGAAATCGCAAGAGACTTTCAGTTTGCCACTGCTCTGCGTGGAAGTTTCGTCCGCATTTGCACGCTGTATAGGGGCCGAATATATCACTGTCATTATCGTAACACCTCGTCTTCATCATTATCACAAGCGCCCTCGATCTATCATTATCATCATCAAAAGCATTAAAAAAATGTTCAACGTCATAGGGCTCGACACTAACGGTGGCCCGGGCCACCAAAAACACACGTCGGGCCCCTAAAATTTCAGAAATTAAGATTTTGGTGGCCCGATCGGGCCACTAAAAAAAGTCGGATGTTTGCCTATACTTTTGAAAATGAACAGCGGTAACAATCAGCTCCGTAAGATGCTAAAAAAAAAAAAAAAAATGTCAGATGTTTGCTTTTAACTTTGGAAATAAATAACGGGAATATTCGACTCCGTATGATACTAAAACAAGTGTTGGATGTTTGCTTATACTTTTTGAAATGAATAACGGTAAGATTCGGCCCCGTACGGTGCTAAAATTAATGTCAGATATTTGATTTTGCGTTCGGAAATGAAAAGGATTCTTAACATTCGGCTTCGGAAGATGCTGAAATAAATGTCGAATGTTTGCGTTGCCGTTCGGAAATAAATAAGAATGATATTCAACTCCGGATACGATGATGAAATAGATGCCGGATGTTTGCTTTTATACGTTCGAAAGTAAATAGCAATAACATTCAGCTCCGGAAGATGCTAAAGTAAATGTCGAATGATCCCTTTGACGTTCGGAAATGAATAACAATAATATTAAACTCCGTATGATGATAAAATAAATGCCGGATGCTTACTTCTACGTTCGAAAGTAAATAGCAATAACATTCAGCTCCGGAAGATGCTAGAATAAATATCGAAAGATCCCTTTAACGTTCGGAAATGCATACCAATAATATTCAACTCCGTACAATGATTAAATAAATGTCGGGTGTTTGATTTTACTTTCGAAAGTAAAGAGCAATAACATTCGCTCCGGAAGATGCCAAAATAAATATCAGATGATTGCTTTTAGGCCTACATTCGTTTGGAAGTGAATAGCAGTGACATTCTGCAATATACGATGCTGAAATATGTCAGATATTTTGCTATAGCATTTCGAAATGAATAACAGTAACATTTAGTTGCGTTGCATGGGAAAATAATGCCTGATGTTTGCTTTGACGTTCAAAAATGAAAACAGTAACATTCGGCTCCGTATATACGATGCTAAACAATTGTCAGATTATTCATTTCACTTTCGGAAGTGGACAGCAATAGCATTCGGCTCCATGCGATAATGAAATAAATGTTGGATGTTTGCTCTTAAATCTGGAAATGAATAACGGTAATATTCTGCTCCGTACGATGCTAAAATAAATAACACATTGTTGCTTTTACATTTGGAAATGATTAACGGTATCTATCGGTTCAGTTAGGTGCTAACATAAATAGCGGATGTTTACTTTCACGTTCGGAAATGAATAGGGCCTAAGGATAATATTCAGCTCCGTAAGATGCTAAAATGAATGTCGGTTCTTTGCTTTTACATTTGAAAATGATTAACGGCAACATTCGGCTCCGTAAGGTGCTAAAATAATAGTAAAATTGGATGATTGCTTTTAATACAATTTTGTTTGTTTTAGGCTTTCAATACCGATGTAGAAATAAGGACGATACGATAAAATTAGAAGCTGAATGAATATTAAACGACATGTCTCACGTCACGCTCAGGCATCTTGCACTTCTTTAATATTATGGTCTTGGTAAACACGACACGTGGTACGCGCCTGCCGTGATATAACGCATTGAGGAACCTGCATGGTAACGTACATAAACATGCGATTTGTCGTAATTAATGTGGTAGCGAACGCAGGGATTTACGAAGACGAACACAGGGATTTACGAAGACGAATACACATGCTTCGTTGCATGTCTTTTCATGCTATTCTAGGTGCTCGCGTCGATCGACGAAACCATACTATACTGTTACAAACGACATGAACAACGCAAGTAGAGCTTCGTTTGTTGTATCGAAATGGATAAACAAGGTGCTGGAACCAAGATCATCAGCGGATTATCAAACTTTGCAACGCTCCAGAAGCACTGAAACAGCATGATTTGATCGTTCTTCGGCCGTGAACTAGTAGTGAAAAAGTCGTGGTTTTGGAGCCCAAGAGCTGCCGACAAAAGCCGATGTAACAATCGGCGGATTATCACCATGAATAGCATGTGTCTTTTGTTCGATTTTCACGCTGCATAACAAAAGAGTCACTCTAGCCGGCGAGGGGGCGAGGCAGGATGTCGGTGACTGTTCTGCCCGAAAAGCACGACTTTTTCACGACGTAACAACTACTAATCCACGGTAATTTCACATCGATTCCAGCACATTTTCACAACTCGTTCACCACCTAATCACAACGCAATCACGGCAAAACCACGGGGACAATATGTAAGTGCAAAAGCACGACTTTTGCACGACTAAATCACAACGAAACCACAAGTAAAGGACGGCGTTTTCACTGTCAAAGCATCGCGAATAGTGTTGGTAGTGTTAGGAAATGAAGAGGGGCCTCTAAAGACATACTGTACCTGATCTCATTACTCGAAAAACTGCTTAAAATGCACTTTCCCATGATCCCAAAGTAAAGAATAATGTAGAAGAAAGGTAGCTCTTCCACAAACTATGAAAATCCCAATATTGACTTTGTTGACCAGTTTCACCTTTTTTGAGTACTCGCGTGAAATCAAGGGGTGTGACTTTTTGTTCGTTTTGTGATGTATGGTCTCATGTATAGTTGCATTCTGTTTTACTCCATTTTTGTCAAGCCCACCTGAGGTGTGGGGAGACTAAGGGATCGCCTGTGGCGTCTGTCCGTCCGTCGTCCGTCCGTCAGCCGTCCGTCCGTCGTCTGTCCGTAACGCTACAAAAACTTGAATAACTCTCTACTGAGGATTTCAATTTCAATCAAACTTGGAGGGAAGAGTATAAATACAAAGTTACACATTGTATCAAACATTAAGGGCACCTCAAGGTCAAAGGGCACAGGCAGAGGTCAATGAACTTTAGGGCCCAATGTTAAGTTTTTAGGGCACGTTTCGTTTATGGCTTGTAACTTTTGATGTATCTGTCTGTATGTGACCAAACTTAGATGGTAGATGTCCCTTGGGAAGTTGAAGGTTACCTTAAGGTCAAAGGTCACAGACAGGGGTCAACGAAATTTTAGGGCCCAATGTTAAGTTTTTATGGTGCATTTTGATTATGGCTCATAACTTTTGATCCCTTTGTCCGTTTGTGACCAAACTTGGATGGTAGATGTCACTTGGGGAGGTGAAGGTCATGACAAGGTCAAAGGTCACAGAAAGGGGTCAACAAATTTTTAGGGCCCATTGTTAAGTTTTTATGGCGTGTTTCGACTATGGCTCTGAACTTTTGATTGCTTTGTACGTTTGTGACCAAACTTGGATGGTAAATGTCCCTTGGGAAGTTGAAGGTCACCACAAGGTCAAAGGTCATAGGTGGGTCAATGAACTTCTGGGAGTTAGAAAAGTATTGATTTCTTGTACGCGAATGGGCGAGACACAATTTGGTACTTGCCTTGTATTATATCATATCATATTATTTTCCTTATGCTACCTGGTACTCTATATATTGAATTTTCTTATGTTTTAGATAAAGATAAAGCACCCCAGGAGAAGACCACTGATGACTCATCCACAACGCCATCCACAGAGCAACAGAAAGGGCTTCCGACGCAAGGCCCTCTTCCTCCTGCCACAATCGCAGGTTAGATACTGCAAGACCAAAAATTTTAGCATGCATGAAACCTTTGCGAATTTCACAAGGAGCCAGGTTTTGTGAAAGTTAATAGCACGGAAATAGCTTAGTTGTCTACTCAATACGTTGAATACCAGTGACAGTTTGTGAAAGTTTTATGTCTCAAAAAGATAAGTTATCATGTAAAGTTGTTGTAAACGTGGAATGAACAAAATAGATAAATTTGGAACACTCGACATCGACACTATGATATACAAGATTGTAACTTGAGATTTGTTGTCAGTGTCAATGTTAAATTTAGATTAATTCATTTTGGAAATAAAATATCCAAGATATTGTTCTATCAAGTTTAACACTAAGCAAAATCATAGAGAGTCAAAATTTAGTTATCTATTTCACTGTTTTTCAGCTTTTGTTTTGTTTTTTTCTTTTCGAAATTGTCACTGACCAATTTTTCACCATACATAGCAAAGAAATAATCATTCAAAATGACAAATAGTCAAAATTATGAGGTTTCTATGACTTTAATAACAGCACACATTTTTTCAAAGAAAATGTATGCAAAATCACAAAATTGTGCCCATTTTGGGGTGACATTTGTTACAAAAACGGTCCATGCGGATGTTGCACATTTGGTCTCAAAAGTTAGCATGAGACTTAAAAAAAGGAGATCTAGAAGACTCGGGACAAGGCCTCATGCTGCACAAATACAATGTATTGCAGGAAATGTCAAGGGGGGGGGGAGACAGATTCCACCCCTCCCTCTCCCCTCATGGGCCTTTTAGGCTTAATCATGTAAAGAAATAGTCCACTAAAGCGGAAATCATGTAAAAAATAGCCCATTAAAGCAGAGAGCACTGTATTTAAAAGCAATAAAAAATATTTCCTAATCAAGATTTAGTATTCAGTTGTAACTAGCTATTACAATACTGTGCATTCCCAATACAAAGAACACAGTTAATATAAACAAAAATTGTAATTTAAATTAGCAATATGGAATTTGCTGGTCTTGATAAGGACTTCTTAACGTGGAGGTCCACTGTATGGTCAGGTAGCAGAGTGAAATTACTGTTATACACGGTGGATAAAAACACAAACTTTGGAGAGATGATCTTTCAGGATCTACTCATTAATGTTAGAGTAGGAGTCCTCTAGAATTTTTTTAGAAATTTATTTTTGTGGTATAAATGCTGAATATTACTTTGGAGAAAATTTGCGTTGATGAAACTTTCACAAATTGCTCAAGGAGTCCAGAGTAGTGGAAGCAAAATGTGCGCAATTCTGAACAGTGTATTGAATGCCAGTGACGATTTGTGGAATTTTCATGCAGCAAAAAAGAAAATAGGCTGCAATTTGCAAAAGTTTCCTGTCTCAAAATTTGAAGCCAAGCGAACAGAGATGTAGTAAAAGTGGAAATCAATAGTGATTCAAATTTGGGGTTTCATTTTTTCAAGTTTCATAAGTTATCCTTGCGGGAGGATGGGAGGGGACACCTTATTTGGACAGATAATCGGATCATAACTTTTACATTTACCTTGTTTTTTTATACGAGTGCATCTTTGTCCATTTTCCCTAAGCCCTGTAACTTGAATTTTCTTTCTTTTGAAGGTGGTGATAAAGCGCCCCAGGAGAAGAACAAAGGTGCCTCATCTTCTACTGCAGCCACAGCGCAAAAGAAGAAATACCTGCTTGTGGGTCCTCTGCCTCATGGCCCTGACCAAGGTTAGATACTCTAATGCCCAGCTTGCATGAAAGTTATGAATAAATGAATAAATAAATAAATAAATAAATGAATGAATGAATGAATGAATGAATGAATGAATGAATGAATGAATGATTAAATAGATAAATGAATAAATAAGTAAATAGATAAGTAAATAAGTGAATGAATAAATTGGAAATAAATAGATAAATAGATAAATAAATAAATAAATGATAAATCGAAAGATAGATAATAAATCAAAAGATCTGGAAAATTATGCCAGTACCCATATAGTAGATGAATTGCCTGAAACTGTCTGATGTTTTCTTTGTGGTTTTATGCCTCACTGTTTTTATTGTTTATATATACAGTGTTGAATATATAATTGGATAAGTTGAAAAACATTGGAGGTCAACAAAGGAATATCAGAATTATTTCTGTGACCCACAAGTCTCTTGGTAAAGTCTTTATATTAAAGAGGCTTTCAAATTAACATAATTTAAAATAGATGTAAATTAACATGCATTGATCTATCTTGCATAATTTAGAAAGTTATTGATATGAAAGTAATATTACTGTACTTTTCATTGAATAATAGACCATTACATGTATGGAATTTTCAGTTGCTAAAAGGATTATGTAATTGCTATGGAGAGAGTTGTGCCCACCCTGGGCAGGCACACTTGTGCAAGACATTGTGATGTTAAATGGTTATTGAAATGATGAGCATAAGAGGGCTTTTTCATGTACCCCCCCCCCCCCCCCCCAGTGAACCGGAGACAGAGACATCTACTTAGCCATAAGCCACTTGAGAAGCCTCTTCATTTCAATTCAATTCATACATTTATTCAGTAATAAAAATCGTTTCGATATAAGATGTTTACAAAATGTAGCAGGTACAGTTCTGAGAAAGCCAGAGGCTTGTTAAAATAGAATGTACCCTCAAAAACAAATCATGCACATATTGCGATTCAAACATTAAAATATCAAATGATAAAATGAGCACAGAGAGAATGAAACTTATTTAAACAAGCACGAAATTAAAATTAACAGAAATTACCAATAACATCAAGGAAACATGGAGAGAATAAAACATACTAAGACAGAGGACAAAACAAATAACATCACATGAAGCAAAGCAAACAAAACAGAACGAGGTATAGAATGAGACTACAAAAATACGTGGAAATAGTACGAGAAGACATTGCCGATTGCAGCTCATGTAAAATACTTACTAAAAAAATGTAATTCAAATTTCCTATTTTGACTAAAATGAGGAGAAGGCAAGAGCATATCAAAATTTTTTCTTGAAATTGTTCAGAGGCAGCTTTTTAAGATTTTCTGGAATTCCGGAGTTCCAAATATTAGATCCATGAAACCTTATCGACTGTTTTTGGGCACAAGTTGTTCCGAAACAGAATGGATAAATATTGAATTGATGCCATGTGTTTTTTGAGTTAATTTCATTACAACGTTTCAAATAATCCATTATCCATAATCCATTTCTATTTCACTACTATTTAATACTGAAATCCTACTTCAATCTCTGAAATTTTATCAATATGAAATCTTGTATATTATAATGCTTTGTGTGACTCTTCATAAATAATGGTTTGATGAAATTCATCGTTGCTGTAAAGGAGTTTATGTAGCCAGTCTCAGAATGAAAGAGAAACCGAGTGCATACTTAATTGTTTTTATTTTGTTGTCACAAATTTCCAATGTTCACCACATTCGATTTGAAGTATTTCGGGATGTATCATATTTTTCATATCTAATCTGACTTGAATTTTCTTCTGTTTCAGGCAGTGATAGAGCTCGCCAGAAGAAACGTGTCTCATTCACAATTTCAGCCAGAGAGATACTGAAGCGTTACGACTCCCCAAATCTTCTTCCTCATGGTCCAGTCTCAGGTTGGATACTGTAAAACCCAAAATTTCAGCAAAAGTTTTGCCAAGATTTATGACTGAAAATAGCACGCAAAAGCTCTGGTCTACTCAATGCATTGAATGCCAGTGGCAATTTGCCAAAGTTGCATGCCTCGAAAGGATTGTCATCATTAATAGTTATTATAAACACTGCGCTTGATGGTAAAATAAACACATAAATAATACTCGAGTCTAGCAATGAATGAAAAGCAGTATTAACAATATAGATAACAAATAACAATGATCAAATCATAGTACAGTCAAACCTGTCTATAGCGGCCACCCAAGGGAAACAAAAAAAGTGGCCGTTACAATTGTATGAGTTATACAGGTGGCCGTTATAGACAGGTTTTCCAACTTCGTGTGCATTGCCTACAAGTGCATATGTATCATCGTTCTATACATCTATAAGTACCGGGTACGTACATTGTACATGTGCATGTATGCGTATACGTATGCACATGTGTGTTTTATGCATTGAACAATGCCGGTGTTCTTGATATAATTCCAAAATTATGCAAGTAAATTATGAAGAATAATTAGAAGTGTATTAGTAATGTTGAAATGCAAAGTCGAAGAGGGTAGCATATTTCTCGTGGTTAGGCAGCTTTCCACACAAAAGAAATTTCAAAGAAATTCCTTTCCTTGCATATGTGTATAAATAGAGTGAGAGGAAGGTGCGAGACCATCCATTTAAAGAAGTGATAGCTGTGTATCAGTGTTGTCACCCCCAAAGGGTGAACTATGCACACAACAAACGTCTGCAGCTCACCGATCACGCAAGTTGAAAAACACTTCGCAACACATCGATCACAAAATCTCATCACCATTCGACCATGGCCACGTTAATTAACGTACGAGCTATACATTCGTCGCTCTCCACAAGACAGTGTGAATGACATACATGTTCATAATAAGTAATGATCAGGGGCTTAGCTCCCGTGTCTGAGCGAAATGGATAAGAAAAATGGCTTCTGTGGCAGAAGTTGTTGTTCGGGGAGGGCATTGACTTTGTAGAGGAGCCGAAGCTTCTCAAGGGAGGGACCCTCTTCGACTTTGCATTTCAACATTACTAATACAATTCTAATTATACTTCATAATTTACTTGCATAATTTTGGAATTGTATTACGTAATGTCTTATGCAAACTGTCTCAGAGGGTAGCATGTTCAAGGTGAGCCGCAGAAGCTATTTTTGCCAAACTATACGATGACGATGAATTAAACAAACACGAGTATTTGTCCACTTGTTCCATTTCTTTAATGTCAAGGAAAGTAAACTTCCAGAACCAAACATACATATCAGGTCATCATTCATATGAAGTGCCGGTTGTAAACAAACTATTTATCCCTTTTCTCATCAACGATAAATTGTTGAGTTCTTCGTGCAAATCGCCGTCTGGAGCGTCATACGCATGACACAAATCAAAGGATGATTAAGGAATACAAATCATTTCTGCTATACATCTATAAAGTTGTGCTGGGTCTATACCATTAATGTACAATTAAATGAAACCTAGAAGTTTCCTACGCCTTGTAGGATGTTTAACTTGTACCCTATTAGATGCTATGTAAGCTTTACAAAGGAAATTAATCAACCATCCGAAATCGTCGGATCTATCATTAGGATCACACAGAAATGTGAAAGATAGCCCTATTACGTTATCAAGCCTTGTTAGGCCATCATATATCAGGGCTCTTTTGATGTTTTCAGTTTACAGAATTGAGGACCGCATTTGCGAACGTAGAGTCACTAATAGGTTTGTGGTAATATTTTCTGAACGTCTCGGCTCGAGACCAATTTGCCGTTTTCAAGATTTCATGTAGCGAAACTCCGTGGGCCAGAGCACAACTTGTCGAGGCGCCGCGGAAACTATGGGCCTTAAAGACTGATGTATCAATGCCTGAATCCCGAAGGACTGTTTTCATCCATCGAGCTAGAGTAGTTGAAGTGATTCCTTTATGTGGTTTTATTGTTGATACAAAAAGTCTCTCATCTGTACGCAAAGACTTAGTGCGATCCAAATACTCTCTTAGCGTTTTGACTACACATAATTTAGAATTTTGACCAAATGATGAGAGCGTCAAAGTTTGGTCGGCAAAGTTTGATTTAGAAGTAGTCTTGAGTAAATCTGAAATCTTGAAAGAGGCTTTATTTTCTTCAAGATGGAGAGATGTTACAGACAAGCACATAAGCGTTTGTGTGCATTGTGCGGAGGTTAGTGCCATTAGTGCCACCAACTTTCGGGTTAACAAAGGAAGAGTCAAGTCCTTGTTGTCGGGTAAGGAACAAATGTACTTAAGGACAGACGCAACATCCCACGTTTTTTGGTATCGTGGTTTTGGAGGGTTTGTATTAAAAATGCCTTTCATAAGTCTCAAAACAAGCGGATGTTTACCCACATTATGACCATCGAAAGGAGGAAAGGCAGATGAAAGAGCGGAGCGATATGAATTTATGGTAGCGTACGATTTCCCAGTTGAGCATTGGTGAGCTAAGAAATTTACAACATCACTTATAGACGGTGAATAGGGATCAAATGATTCTTTACAACACCAGCGTAACCATCGTTGCCATGCCGATTCGTATTGCTTATTCGTTCGCTCCCGCCATGAGTGTGCGATGAGGTCGGTAGCGACTTGAGAAAGTCCGTTTGACTGCATTCTGCCGATGAGATAATCCACGCGGCCAGGCGTAGAGTTAGGTTAGGGTCGGGAAGGGGGGGTTACCAGACAATCCGCTGGGAGGAGCAAGGGCGGGGCGATGACCATATTGAGTAGCGTGGGGTACCATGGTTGCACTCGCCATATTGGCGCTATCAGGATGGCATACGGTGTTCGATCGGTTCTTAATTTCTGAAGGGTTCTGCAAATCAGACAAAATGGGGGGAAAAGGTATGGAGTTAAATTTTCCCATGAAATCGAGAAGGCGTCTATGACGTACGCCTTCGGATCCGCCTTCCATGATGCATAGACTGGCAATTGGTGGGTAAATCGTGACGCAAACAAATCAATACAAGGTTGAAATGGTAGCTGTTTAATGAGAGAAGAAAAGATGCATGGCGAAAGGTGTAACTCCTTATTAAGATCTCTGCGAGATAATGAATCCGCCAACGAATTATGAATACCCGAAATGTGATGGGCAGATAACCAGTTGTTTCTCTTAATGCACCATTCCCAAATATTATTGGCTATTATGTTTAGCCGAGGTACACATCCTCCCATCTTGTTTAAGTAACTAACAGCTGTGCTGTTGTCGCACAGAACGTGAATATGTTCATTGAAGCAGTCAGTGCATAAATCAGGCAAGGCCCGTTCAACGGCCAGCAACTCGAGCTCATTGATATGTAAATTTCGATCTTCCTCTGCCCAGTGATCTTGTGAAAAGGAGTTATCTGAATGACGCAATGCACCCCAACCTTGTGTACTGGCGTCTGTAGAGATCGTGACAGATGGGTTGGGTCTATGGATGGGGGAAACAAAGGAGTGCACAGGCTGTGCGAGCCACCACTGAATTTCTGCCCTGGCAGGTGTGTTAAGTATGCAAGAAGAGGCAAAGTTATTGTTCGATTCTCGAAGTGCCTGGATTTTAGCATATTCCAACTGGCGGTAATGTAGCCTACCGAGTTGATAGGCGCCGAAAATAGAAACAATAAGACCAATGAAATGCGCCAAGCTTCTAATAGTGACTTTACTATTTTTCAGGAGGGATACGGCGGAGCCGTGAAGTTTCTGTACTTTATCAGCGGGAATGCTGTAATGCATGGATAATGAATCAATTACGAAACCTAAGTAAATAGCCGTATGTCTTGGCTGAAAGCAAGACTTTTCTTGATTTATGATAAACCCAAGGGATTCCAATAGCTCCCTTACAAAGTTTGTATGCTCAAGACTTTCCTTTTCGGAACATGAAAGAATGAGAAGGTCGTCTAAATAAATAAGGGCTCGAATTCCTTTAGCACGGATAGTTGCTATAACGGGTTTCATGACTTTGGTGAAGACCCTTGGAGCCGAGCTGAGACCGAATGGAAGACACTGAAAGCAAAAGAATTTGTCATTCCAGCTAAATGCTAAATATTTATGCTGAGATTGGTGAATTGGAATGGAAAAATAAGCGTCTTTTAGATCAATAGAAGTCAGAAAATCACCTTCAGTAATTACTTCTGAAACAAGCTTGAAAGTTTCCATTTTGAAATGTTCATACTTGACAAAGCGGTTAAGGTTTTTCAGATTTATTACAGGTCTCAAATCTCCCGACTTTTTTGGGATGACGAAAATAGATGAAACGAATGCGCACTCCTGCTTATCAATTTCTCGTATTGCACCTTTTAAAAGCAGAGTGCAAACTTCATTACTTATAGCATCCCTTTCATTTTGGGAGAAGGGAAGCGTCCCGGGAACGAATTTGAACGTTGGGACTGCAGTGAAATCGATTCTGTAACCCGAAATGGCGTTTAAAACCCAAGAATCTGAAGTGATTTGAGACCATGCCTCTCTGAAGAACGATAACCGCCCCGCTTGAAGGGGGGACTTACTAGTTTTTTGACTCGCCAGAAGGCTTGAGGCGGGGATGAAAGTGAGTCTTGGGTGGAGGCCCCGGATGTGTGGGAGGGCGGGACACTGTGGCACTAGCAAAGCTTCGCCCCGGCCAAGCCTGATGCTGTGCTGGACGGGTCTGGTAGCGACGCTGGGGGATGAAATATGGGTACGTTTCCCTGAAGGGGCGTCGTCTGTCCCCAGCTGTCGTCTGACAGCTGCGGGGAGGCCTGGTCGTTTGGACCCTCTGGCCCACGTTGTAGGCGTCTGATACCTTTCTCATAGTGGCCGACAAATTGCTCCCGAAAAGGGTGTCCGCGAGGGGTGTATTCCTACTACACAGTCCACGGTATCGCGGCGCGATACCCCCTTTAAGATCCTCTCTCCTCCTCATGCTGAGCTCATAAACAGCGTATCCCTAGAGGGTAAGGCCGTCCAAAGCCAGACTTTTCAGTCTTTCGATATCCAGAACTTTTTCCCCCTTTGAGATGCCGTTTAATTCCTCTAGAATAAGGCTGTAGGGCAGCGCCCCTTTTACGACTTGTCGCTGCAGCTTTTGAGTTGCCCTAACGCGGCCCGGTAGAGTACTCCATATTTCCGGGTCCACTCGCGGGGCGCTTGCCGCGGGGGCATTGGAGGGCGTTTTATATCTTTCCCCAATGCGTTCCAAAGCCGTCTTTTCGGGGGGCATGGTCATTGACTTTGTCAGCCTGTCGGCCAATTTCTCGAATAGAGGGGGACCCAGGTCTTTTCCCTCTGTGTACATTTCGCTGTCCATCTCCAAATCTACGTCCCCTCGAGGGTTGGGGGACAAAGCGGAAAGCAGCGACTCCAATGGGTCGTAACGCTCTCCCGGGAGCGAAGGGGCAGCCTCGCCACGGAGGCCTGCTGTGATGGACGTGTCTTCTGCGAAAACACTAATGTCGTCTCCGGCCCTAGGGCTCGGGGTCATCGCGTGCTGAGCACTGCGGCTGTGTTCGCCGGAAAGCCGTGAGAGGGCATCCGAAAGCCGATGTATCTCCGCGGCCTGACTGGCTAATTGCTCCTCGACCCCCGTCGTCGGCTTTCCGGCTCGTAAGCGTGTGTCGTTATCGTCGGAAGAAGACATGATGAAAGTCTGCCTGCACACAAAGAAATGATGGTCTCGCACCTTCCTCTCACTCTATTTATACACATATGCAAGGAAAGGAATTTCTTTGAAATTTCTTTTGTGTGGAAAGCTGCCTAACCACGAGAAATATGCTACCCTCTGAGACAGTTTGCATAAGACATTACGTAATACAATTATTGTCGCACAGTAGCACGTGTACAGTCTTGGAGAAAGCTTGATACTTAATGAGCGATGAATGCAGCGATTGCGATCACTGAACGTTGCCAATGAATGACTGGCACAGCTACTAAAAGCAGAAAAACGCGCTGAATTATCAGCTCATTGGCCGCTTCTGACAGGTTAAAAGCTACTACGGGAAACAAAATTTGTGGCCGCTGGCCGCATTAGACAGACAAGTATACACATTGTCTTTAACAGGGCTTTTCTCTGGGGGGGGGGGATTTTTTTTAAGTATGAGAAGCAGTAGAAGGCTGGAACAATTCAAATTTTGAGTTTTTGTTCATCTCGTTTTTTATTCATGAAAAAAAATAGCACACAATCACTCTGGAGTACTCGATGCTTTGAATGCCAGTGGCAATTTTGCGAAAGTTTCATGCCTCAAAATGATTGTTATCATTTAAAGTTTTTAGTATTATGATTAAGGAAAGAAAGAAAAGCATTAGCAATGTACATTGTAAATGACAAATAACAATGAGCACGGTGTAGTATGCAGATGAAGCTAGCTGTTATGGTATTAAAGGCAATAGAAGGATATTAATGATTCAAATTTTGGCTATATATTCATCTTTGTTTTATATATCTCCATCGCCCATTTTTCATAATTACTCTGAATTGTATTTTCTTTCTCGAAAGGTGGTGATAAAGTACCCCAGGGGACAACCAAACGCAAACCAACCCTCCCGACTATTCTCTCCCCAAAGCGACGGAAGCAGTCCGTCATGACACAACGTACTCTTCCGCGTGCTCCAGACACAGGTTGTAAAAACCAGAAATTTAAGTGTGCATCAGACTTATGTGAATTTCTGTGTTCTCAAATTCTCTCTGTAATTTGTTCCCTTGGCATTTGTGCTCATTTCCAATATTTAAAAACAATAAAATATCGTAATGTAACCCATGCATAATGAAATAATTTTAAAGAATATAAGATTATTGGCACTGATGAGACAAGGAATAATGTCAAGGATAGAAATAGAAATGATATTGCTCAATATGTACATTTTTATGGTGCAATAGTAACGAGCTGTGATAGAAGTAGAAAGAGGAGAAGGCTAAATTCTTCATGATACAAATATTGGGTTTCATTTAAAGGGGATAACTAGTAATTAATCAGTGGGAATCAGTGGGAATGCTGGGGGATGATTGTTCCAGTCCTTGTGGGATTCATTTAAGAGTACATTATATATTTATTATTGTCAAATGACAATTCTAACATGACTTTTCTTCCACGTACACAGATGGTGGAAAGGCACCATCCACTTTGCCGCTTGTCAAGCGTTGGACCTCACAGATGAAGCAAAATTCTGCTTCAAACACAGGTTAGAAACATTGGAAATGTGGGGGCAATGTAGGGGTGTGTTCCAGCACTCTCTTAACCCTATTCTAACTGGGCTATTTGAGACCAAGTTTTTACTGGGGGGTCAATTTGACCCCCCCCCCCCAGATCTCAGCCGCCGATCGTGCAATCGCCGCAAAATTTTGCCTGAACATAGAGCCAGATGTCAACTACAAGATTACATGGTAATACAATAGAAAATGTTGATTTCATATTTGTTAATAAATTAATTATGCAAATTTATGCATGAAATCATATTTTCACCTATGACTACATCAAAAATAATGAGGGATTGCTAAATTTTCGTGTCAGAGTTCCTCAAGACACATCAAACAATTTCTTGTAAAAAAATAGCGTATTCAAAATTAGTTTCTTTTGTTTTTTATTGTTTTGTTAATTTCTTATGTATTTTGTTGTTTTTCGACCTTTTGTTTTTCTCTTGTTTTTTGGCCAAAATTTGTTGCAGGCACTATTTCTTGCTTATCTACATTAGAATTGATTAATTTTGATATTCAAAAGTTTAACCCTAAAAGGGCCGGGGGGGGCGGAATCCGCCCCCCCCTCGACGTTTCGCGCTATAATTCTGTAACGCGAGAAGGCCTCATCGCGAGGCTTCGTGACTTTCTTCGTTCAAGTCTCGCGCAACTTTTGAGACCAAATTTGCAACGTCCGCGCATACTTTTGCGAAGCCACGCCCATTTTTGTAACGGAATGTCGCTCCAAAACGGGCACAATTTTGTGATTTTGTGTACATTTCCTATGGAAAACAGTGCTCTGTCATGAAAGGCATAAAAACCTGATTATTTTTACAATTAATCACTTTCAATGATTAATTTTGTGCTAATTATGGTAGAAAAGTGGTCAGTGACAATTTCCAATGAAAAAACAAAGAAAAACAAAAGTTGAAAAACAAAGAAATACATAAGAAATTCTGAAAACAATAAAATACATAAGAATTGAAATGAGTTTTGGAAGTTTTTGTGATGTACAATTGTTGAATATGCTAAAACAGATTTACAGATCAAAAATTAGACTCTCAATGCTTTTAATTAAGCTAAAATATCACCTTGAGCTTAATTTGCATAATTAATTAATTAAAATTAGAAATTGATTGTTTCAAAAAATATTATAATACAATCTTGTAGATTATGACGCGGGTCTCACGCATGCAAAATTTCATCGCGATCGCACCACCGATGGCCGAGATCTCGGGGGGGGCGGAATCCGCCCCCCCCCGGTCTGAGCATAGCCAAAAAAGCCCGGCCCCTTTAGGGTTAAATCTAATTTATATCAATTAAACAAAAGAACACAATTTGCATTGGATTTGCACACGAAATCATGAATTTGAGCTGTTTTTGGGTTGACATGCATATGCAAAACATTGCGTGACTTCAGAACGGTGTACCCGGACGTCGCATATTTGGTCTCAAAATATGCGAGAGACTTTAATGAAGAAAGTCATGAAACGACGCGGCAAAATCTTTGCGCGTTGCGGAATCGTGGCGCGAAATGTCGAGGGGGGGGGGTCAATTTGACTCCCCACCCCCCCAGTTGGAATAGGGTTAAAGAGGGAGATACCAAGAAACTACTTACAAAATAGTACAGAGCCTACCGTTTTAAGAGGAATGCAAAGTTTTTTCGATGGAAATGAGTTTCGGAATGGCTGAAGCATCCAAAAACAAAGTAAAAACAAAGTGATCCTCATAAAATGTGGGTCACATCTCTTTTTTAGTATTGCTGTTTTTGGATATCTTAGCTATTTCAAAACCAATTTTCTTTAAATAAATGTTAAATTCCTCTTGAAATTACATGCTCTTTTATAGTTTACAAGAGGCTTCACATCATCTCACCAAGGAATGAGAGAAACCTGAAGTTTGGTCTCAACCAAAATTCTATGATCCCTTTAGAGCAACTCGTACCATACTGAGCCGAAAATGAACCACTTCCCAGTGTTCACGAATACCGCACCATTGTACCGTCAACCCTACTTGAAGTTGGCATCATGACTCAAGGAGTTGATTTTCTTCAAAGAAAGGAAATTTCAGACATTGTCTGCAATTAAATCGATACATATGTAATAATCTATAAAGCTATGAGAGACCAGTTCCGTTTATACATGTGTTTGACATTATTGAATAAAGAGATGATCAAAGGCAGAAAATGGATGAATGTTGGCAAGAAGCTGTGAAAGTCTTGCAGCTTTTATGTTTGTCTTGTTTTTAATGTAATCACATTACCACCTAATTTCCGAAAGTACTCTAACTTGAACTTTCTTCCATTTAAGGTGGTGATAAAGCGCCCCAGGAGAATACCAAAAGTGACTCAACTACAACTCCATCTGCGAGGCGACGAAAGCAAGTTTTGACACCAGGTATTCTTATTCGTACTTGAGACACAGGTCGGGGGGGGGGGGGGCTCCCAGGCCCCCCTCCAGATCTCGGCCTTCGACTGCGCAATCGCAACGAAAATACAGGGGAAACTCGGTATAACGAGATATCGGTTATTACGAGGAAATTTTCCCAATCCCAAATTTCCTTCCACACAAGTCTATGTAAAATGCTACTCTTATAGCGAGATCGGCTAAAACGAAATAACTGCTACAACAAGATAAATTTTGTGACTTCCAAACAAAGGAAAACATAGCCAATCAAACCTGTTATAGCAAGGTAAAGCAAAATGTCTTCAGGTAAAGCTTTACTTCGCCTGTGCTATCACCTTCCGAGATTGTAAAGCTCGATGGATGCGCCAAAAACTGTCTTTTACACACATATTTTCTTCAGTGCACTCCAGCTAGCACCGCATGTTGTAGGTGTATGTGTGTGTGTGCGCGCACACTGATACATGCAGAAAATGTGGTGGGACGGCCATATGTATACATGACATCATCATGACGTTTAGCAGGTGTGAGGCAATCTGATGCTGTGATTGGCTTTCTACGTAGGGAATTCCCCATCTTCACACACACGCAGTCATACTGTACATACAGAATGTGTCACATACACACACAGCATTGTGCAGACCATATTCCACACACAACACAACCCATACCATAACCTCATACCTATCCACAGACGATCTTGACACACTCGCAAGCTATATAAATTTACAAATTCAAACATCTACAATCAATAAGAAACACATTCTTGATATTGGATTTCATTGGCAAAAAACATCTTCTTACCCATAAAGGTGAGTGATTCCCTCACACAAATTATCAAGTTATCAGTATTGATTGAAAGATAATGGGTAGTCCCACATGTGCACACAATTAATGTCTTTATGTTATGCTTTCTTTTATGCCTATCGGCTATAACGAGGATAATGACTTGGTCCCGACCATCTCGTTATTTCGAGTTTCCAATGTAGGCACAGACATTGCCTTTGAAGTATATCTAAAGTACAATGAATTTAATTTAAAAAAAGATAAATTATCATTTATGCTAAATTTTGCTGATATATGCATAATGATGCCTGAAATCAGACAATTTGGTATAAATCATTAAGTGAAGCTCAAAACAGGCACATTTTTGTGGAACCCACCAGATCGCCTGCGGCGTCTGTCCGTCCGTCGTCCGTCCGTCCGTCTGTCCGTCGTCTGTCCGTAACGCTACAAAAACTTCAATAACTCTTTACTCTGGACTGAGGGAAGAGGGGTCAGCAAAGAGAGAAAAAAAATACAGCAAAACTTTTTGTCTCAGCCCTGGACAATTCGTAGGTGAATATATAACTGTACACCATATTAGCCATATTTCACAAGTCTAAATTTTCACGAATCGGGACTTTGCAATGATTTTGCAATTACTTAATTTCGCGATCCTGGATTACTGTACTGAATGGAGAAATATATACTTGTGCGTCACATTCATATCTGGATCAGAGTCATTATTTTTATGCCTCTGCCACGAAGTGGTGCCAGAGGCATTATGTTTTCGGGTTGTCGGTCCATCCATCCGTCTTTCCATCCGTCCTTCCGTCCGTCCTTCCGTCCGTAAAGAATTTTGTGGACAGCGTAACTAAAAAACCTTTTGAGGTATCCTGATGAAACTTAGCATGTATGTGTATTAGGGGGTGAAGTTGTGCCTATTAACTTTTGGGTGCACATGCTCAAGGTCAAATGGACAAGGTCAAATACAGAAAATGTCATTATTTCCACCCTATCTATGCAATGCCTGAAGATATTTTCTTAAAACCTGGTATATACATGTATTACCCAATTAAGATTCTCTGGTGGAAATTTGGGGTCATGAGGTCAAAGGTCAAAAGGTTAAGTAACAATATCACTTTTTTCTCCATAACTTTTCATGGAACATAGTATATATACATGTACTGACTGGCAGTGATTATCTAGAGAATTTAGGGTTCATGGGGTCAAAGGTCAAGGGCAACTCTTCTTCAACATTTTACTATTTCCCTCATATTTATGCAATGTCAGCAGAATTATTTTTTTTACACTTGGTGTATGCATGTATGACCTGATAGAGATTCTCTGGAAACTTTTTTTTTTCTTTTCTTTTTTTTTTTGCCTTAAAGGACAAAAGGTCAAAGATCAAGGGGAAGTGCTGAACTAACTTTTTCCTCCATATCTCAGAAGTGGCTCAAGTTGTCTTGAAACTATCTACATTTTTATGCATGTTCTGCCTGACCGTGATTATCCTATGAATTTTAGGGTCAAAGGCCAGATGAAAATGGTAACAATGTACTTTTCAATACAGAAATGTGTAGCACTTTTTCTCCGTACCTTGAAAATTACTCAATGCATAAACTTATGAATGGGCAAAGTCAAGTTAAAGTCCTTAAATCCCCAAATACATGCTCTCCTATTCATCCAATTAAACCTAGGTCAAGGAAGGTGAACATTCAACACATTTGTAACAAATTTTAATATTTTGCCAATTATGTGAAAATGAAATCACACATTGTCCACATGTACTATTTTTTTTTTCAATTCAATTCAATTCAATTCAATCATAGTTTATTTTCAATCAACGAAAATCAAAACATAGTACAAGTATACATGTCATGAAATGATATTGTTCAAACATTTGCAAAAGATTCATGTAATATCCAAGATAAATTATATAACAACATATATTTATATATATATATATATATATATATATATATATATATATATATATATATATATATATACACGATAATTAGGAGGAACAATACATACTTCGTGGGCAAGCGGAAATAGAGTCGATTATGGAAAATAGTGATCCACTAAAAAGCAAAGCTTGTGGGACGTGGATCGCTAGATAAATAATGAGTAAATGATATATTATTCGAGGGTTTTATATAGCTATTATGTTTGATATAGATTATCTAAATCATTTGTAAAAATATACATGTAGTTATATTGAGATACGCAGGTCGGGAAAAAAAAAATATGAATAAAATATCAATGCTAATGCCCGGACGCTGTTCACTGAACCACGTGTACCGGGAAAATATGACAAGGACAACACACTCGTACGCACATTAGCCACACACATATAAGACGCGAGACAGTACCGAGAGGAGAGAAGACTGTAACAATACAAGTCTACAAAGAACAAAAGACAGGAAAGGAAGAGGAGAGAAGAAAGAAGAGAGGTCTGCATACAGAACACGCCAAGTGCTGCGACATGAGGACAGGTGAAAGCTCAAGCTTGATTTAAAACAATTTGAATTATCTAGAATTATAAGTAGAGAGACGTTTTCTGAATTTGTATTTAAATGTGACGAATTTGGGGGAATCTATTGGGGGAAACTATTATCTAGATTATTCCAAAGTTTGGGTCCGGTATAAACAAATGTACTTTGGGCATGTGTGGTTCTCATTAGTGGAAGATGAAATTCATCGGATCGTCGCGTGGGATAGTTATGTACTTGACTGTTTCGATGAAATAAGTCATGAAATGTTTTAGGTAATAAATTACTGTTATAATTAAACATAAACTGGCCAAGTTGGAACACATTCAAATCTTTTATTTTTAGTATTTTATGGTCAAAAAACAAAGCATCTGTATGTTCTCGGGTATGTAGATTAAAAACAATTTTGAGCGCTTTCTTTTGCAATAAAAACAGTTTATCTAGTAATATCTGATATGTATTACCCCAAGCAAGATTCCCATAGTTTGAATAAGGTAATATCAAACTAGAATAAAGGGTTAATAATGCAGATGAAGGAAGATAATATTTTAATCTGTTCATGACGCCAATATTAAGTGAAATAATTTTACCCCTGTTATTAATATGATTCCTCCATGAAAGCTTGTTATCAACACAAACACCAAGAAATTTAAAGGAAGAAACTTCTTCTAGGGGAGTAGTATCAAATGTTATATTTCCTGGGAGGCTATCTAAAGAGTTACTAAAAAGCATATATTTTGTTTTTTGAATGTTTAGTGACAATTTATTTGCATATATCCATTGTATAACCTTTTTCAATTCTTCATTTACTGTTCTTGTTAAGATATTTGGGTCTGGGTGGGAAAAGAAAAGGTTAGAATCATCCGCGAATAATATGAGAGATAGTTTCTCCGAGGATCTATGAAAATCATTGATATAAATAATGAATAACAGTGGGCCTAATAAACTCCCTTGTGGAACACCACATGCAATTGTTTTATTTTGAGAGTCAAATTTACTGTTACTTCAATTCTGTATATTGTCAGTACATAAAACCGAAAAAAAAAAAAAAACCACTTTATCTGAATTATACAAGGACGCATATCAGCTCAAATCAGCATGTAGGCCTATTCAAAAGTAGACATTTTGTATATATCAGTGCTTTACCTATTCAATTTCTTACTTGTAAAGCAGTTTACTGTGGTGTTTCCTGCCAGGCGTTCCATGCCGACAGTGGGCCATTGGGGCTACTGATGCTTCTGGTCTGCAAAATAACTCGCGTGCCACTAACTATTATCCTGTTTGCCAAGTTGCCGCGTTCTTTCCTTAGCTTGTAGGCAATGGTAGCAAGCCTGCCACGTTCCCGCTTCATGGCTGGCGGGAGGTCCGTATGGATAGTGATGGTGGGGTCCGTGGCGTGCGAAGTGGAAGCTGCTTGGCGTGGATGTTGTTGAAAAGCGCGTAGAATCCTGTCGGGATCCTGCATACGGCCAAAACGAACAATAATGGGGTCAGACTTGTTGTCAGCTCCGGTGTTCCCAGCAGGGGCCCTCCTGGGAAGCCTGTGGGCATTGATGAGGGGTATGGTGCGCATAGCTTCTTCCACCGGAATTTTTAGTAGCGTAGCAAAAGTAGAGAAGCACTCACCATAGACATCCTCCCATGTGGAGTTGGGTTTCCCGTAGATTAGGAGATTCAGTTTACGTTTGTGGATTTCAAAAAGTGTGAGCTTCTCATCCAGTTCGTCTTCGACTTTCTCCAGTTTTTTTTATCACTTCAGGGATTCGGTTGCTTTCAATATCTCCAATCCGATTTGAGGTATCAGTAGCAAAGTTTTCCAACTTGTTAGCAGTTTTTTTTGATACCAGACATTTCGGATTTCAGAGCGTAAACGTCAGATAGTAGAGCTTCGAATTGAGCTGCGCGTTGTTTGCTTCAGTAGCCGTTTTCATACTGGTTATCAGGACAGCCAGGTCGCTATTAGATGGCGCCGCGGGCGTGTCCGAGACTGAAGACGCATGGTCGAGTTCCGGGTATGAGGCGGCTTCGCTGTCACTGATTGTGTCAACTGAAGTGTCACTCAAGGGGGCATTTCGTCCTCCAGATTTACCAGTTTTATTTCCAATTTTTGCGCGGGTATTCATATTGATAACTGGTCCTTTTCTGAATGATGATATTTGCAGGTTAATTGTCCCCGCCGAACGAGTTCGAGCAGGGGACTATGAAACAGGCTCCGTACGTGTGTGTGTCCGTGTGTCCGTCCGTCCGTGAGTCCATCCGTGTGTCCGTCCGTCCATGTGTGCGTCCGTGTGTGATCAAAATCTTCAATTTGCTACTTCTCTGTCATTTATGAGCCAATTTTGATTCTGTTTGCTTTATATGATAGCACTACATGGGAGCTTTGAAACTTCTACACAGAATTTCAGTCGTGACCTTTGACCTTGACCTTTGACCTATATTGTACATTTTGCTACAAAATGCTACTCCTTCGCCATTTCTAACCTGATTTCGATTCCGTTTGCTTTATGTGATGGCACTAGGTGAGGGCTTCAAAACTTCTACACAGAATTTTGACCTTTGACTTCTTTGACCTTTGACCTTAATTTTTGACCTATATTTTGTTGTACATTTTGCTACAAAATGCTACTCCTTCGCCATTTCTAACCCGATTTCAATTCCGTTTGCTTTATGTGATGGCACTAGGTGAGCGCTTCAAAACTTCTACACAGAATTTTGACCTTTGACTTCTTTGACCTTTGACCTTGATTTTTTACCTATATTGTACATTTTGCTACAAAATGCTACTTCCGGCGGGGACATATATTACGCACTGCGTAATTTCTACTTTTCCTTGTTATAATGCAGTTTGTTGCTACAGCACATCATGAAATGGTAGCGAAAAAGGTAGTCAGGAGAAAATTCCAGGAGCTCACATTAGCAGCGTCCATCTAGTCCGACATTCACGTTATCCGCTGTCAACTTCTATAGGCGTTATGAAGTAGACCTATTAGGAGAATCATGCATTGTGGCGGAGGCATACCAGTCGCCTTTAAGCGACATTTCTAGTTGTAAGGTAGTCAGGAGAAAATTCCAGGAGCTCACATTAGCAGCGTCCATCTAGTCCGACATTCACGTTATCCGCTGTCAACTTCTATAGGCGTTATGAAGTAGACCTATTAGGAGAATCATGCATTGTGGCGGAGGCATACCAGTCGCCTTTAAGCGACATTTCTAGTTGTTACTGTGTCTTTAATTTTATGAATTGCACCTGATTCGCAGAATTTGTGGATGATGAAAACCTTGCAAAATATTCCATGAATACAGCATATCATTGCCAACATACCTGTGTACACTTCAAACTCTGATTCCTCTTTGAAAGGTGGTGGCAAAAACGCTTTAGAGAGCAGAGGTCTTACAACACCGTCACGCCTCCTGAAAAATGGAGAAGACGCCAATCTGGAGAGAAGCATTCCATTCTCATCATCTCTTCCGAATGAACACTCCGAGGACGATGAAGTTGTCTATCGGCCTCTGCCCCAACCTAAAAGTATGAAAGAAACAGCCATAGATTACATCGAGGCGTCAAAATATCGACTCGCGTTCAAAAAGTTATGTGAGGAGTCTCCACAGGCAAAGAAGGCGCTATTGGCCGTGGCACAGGAAATGATCCGGAAGGAGGTATTTAAAGGGATCTTCCAGTTTTGGTTGAGACCTTTTGTGTGGTGAAATAATGAGAAACCTCTTATGATATATTTAAGAACACGTAATTCTATGAGGAATTCAACGTTTATTTGATAAAAATTGTTTTTGAAATGGCTGAGATATACATCCCAAAAAGAGTGATTCTAATAAAGTGTGGGACCCATACTTTATTATGATCGCTTTGTTTTACTTTGTTTTTGGATGTTTCAGTCATTTCAAACATCAAATAAACTTTGAATTCTTCGTGAAATGGTATGCTCTGTACTACACTGTATATCATAAGCATTTTCTTGGTATCTAGCAAAAAGTTAAAAGCCCAATTCTCATCTCTGCCAATACTGTACCATCCCTTTACAAAGTCTGTGAAGTTTTACAAATTTGCATGTGTCATCAGTATGACAATATGCCCACAATGGTATTATTACACATTTTCTTTCAATTTCCACTCCTCTCCAAACAGCTGAAGTCAGAACAACCTTGATAGGCTGATCATTTTTGTCATGTTCTAGAACTCTCTTATGATTATGAAAATGATTTGCATGTATTGACAGCAAACTCATTTATACTATGACTTTTTTTTTTCTTCAAATTAGTCACACACTTCTCTAAAGAGGAGAAACATTAATGCCTTTTAGTTCTGAATTGGTTTTTGCTTAAACATGCTTCAATGTTGGTACTCTTGTATATGAATGTATTTCATCCAATTTTTTTCAAGACCCACCAGGTCGGCGTTCATTAGATAATGTAGCTGATTTTTTGCCTCGCCTTTTGATTGTAATTCTGCTTGTTTTATTCGAGGTGAAAGCTATGAGGTCCAAGGAACACAAAAGTCGTTACAGTCAGCCATTTTCAATGGGAAATGTTAAAGATTTCCGTTGGGATGAACTCGTTGATGAAACGGAGAAAGACATGCCGATCACATTTGGCTGCATTTCAGCCATATTGCCATCTACCGAACGAATCAAGGAGCACATGGGGAGACTGAAAGGCAAGATAGGCGCAAAAAGGTATGACTTACAATATGTAAATGTGACCCGCTACAACAAATGGATCCAAAAGGCAGGGGAGGACAATTTTCTGAAAATGGCATGACATTATTCCCTTACTCTTCTGCTTTGATTTTATGTACATTGCACATCCCGTAAAAGTACTCGGTTGCGGAGATATCCATGAACGCATGTCAAGTGGTTTTGGAAATCAGAGTTTCAAGAAAAACGCCTTCAAAGTTTTCCTTCTGACGCTATCATGATCAAGGGGAGGCGAGACAGTTTTCACTGTTTGACAGTATAAGTAGAAGGTATGCTCCTAGCGACCTCCGCGATGTTCATTCACGCTCAGCGCTAGCGGTCTATGCACTACCAATGGGTAATCAGGATGCCACACGCTGACCAATAAGATCACTCCCTCAGTGCTAGGGGCGAAGTCTAGCTACGGTGCCAAATCCAAGTCTATGGACATGTTTCTGTTGCGTTGAAAGCAGGAAAATCATGGCCCAGAAAAAATGCTGATTTCTTGCCTTTCCTTAATTATTCAGCTTCGAAATTTGGCAGATGGTAGACAAAACATAAGATTGCAAAATTATGCCAAAAAAAAATCCAGTTGTTTGATCAATTTAGATGATGCGACTTCAAACTCGATTTTTGTCGGGACACCCATCAGCGACTTTAGGATCCTTTTGTTGTAGGGGGTCACAAATACAGTATCTATGGCGTAGCAGAGGTCATAGACAATGTGGAGAGCAAATAAAAAAACAAGTACACAAAAAAGTCATTTTTCTTTCGTCGAATATATGTAAAGTGGCATTATATTTTGTTTGATGTGAACCTACCGATTGGATGTTCCCCTGTTGTTATTTTCATGTGTGTCATTGTCTTTGATAGAAGGTGATTTTTGTGGTCACAATATGCTGCATTGCTACTACTGTATTTGTTCCATGCTGGCCAGCCCTAAGAAAATTTTTCACCTGACAAAACTCCTCTATGCAGAGAGAGAAAAAAAAAGAACAAAAGTCATATGGAATTATGTCATTCTATGAAAACAGAAAATGCCTGCTGAAGTTATTAAATTACAGTGCTCACAGATGCTAGTTGTCGAGCCCATCAGAGGTGAGGGGAGACTGAGTGATCGCCTGCGGCGTCTGTCCCTCTGTCCGTCCGTCGTCTGTCCGTAACGCTATAAAAACTTGAATAACTCTGTACTCTGGGCTTCAATTTGAATCAAACTTGGAGGGAAGAGTGGACATACAAAGTTTAACCTTTTACCAAGTATGAAGGTCACCTCAAGGTTAAAGGTCACAGGCAGGGGTCAAACAGATTCGAACATGAAGAATTACCTTATTTTAAAAAAAAAAAATCATAGTAGATGTATCTGATCGTCTTTTCACGTCGGGAAAAGGGTAACGGGTTCATGAAATACACGACGGTCGTGTACATTCTTTACACGGGAAACGGCTGATAATCGTCCCGACTTCCCCTTTAAGTTTTTTAGGGTGCGTTTTTATTATGGGCCATCACTTTTGATTCATAAGTGTATTTGTGACCAAACTTGGATGGTATATCGTCGCTGGGGTGACAAAACCTCGTATCTCAAAATTGTCAAATGTTCAGGAGAGCGAAAAAACATGGCGGCCAAAGCACTATAGTGAATGGAAAAGCCTTCTCTTTGACATGTCATGGTGGCTTCATTTTTGGAGTAAGACAGTTAGGATTTGGCCAGGACATCACTTGACCCATTATTTGACCATTAAGCTAAAAAAAAAAATTTTGACATTTTTGAGATACGAGGTCTTGTCACCCCAGCGACGATATGTACCTTGGGGATTTGATGGTCACCACAAGGTCAAAGGTCACAGGCAGGGGTCAATGAACTTTTAGGGCCCAATGTTAAGTTTTTAGGGTGCGTTTCGATTATGGGTCATAACTTTTGATCCATAAGTCCGTTTGTGACTAAACTTAGGTGGTAGATGTCCCTCGGGGAGTTGATGGTCACCACATGGACAAAGGTCACAGGCAGGGGTCAATGAACTCTTAGGGCCCAATGTGAAAGGAGAAGTCTGGACAATTTTGAATAAATTTCACCATAATCTACATAAATCAAGGACCATAACGACTAAGTTTCATTGAAAAATACCCTCCCAACTCGTCACAAGCGATTTTTAAGCATCACTAAAAATTTTGAATCGTAACTGTTCAATTTCTGTACGCCGGCAAGAAAGATCATGTGACAGCGTGACGTATTAGCATCACATTACTTTTTGTTCGGAGCGTCAGCTGGCTTGGGGAGCCCTGCTTGAGCAACGGCGATACGGGCCGAGCAAGCGGTGGCGTTCCGCGTGGTTCCGGCCACGCAGCGGATTCACAATTGAAAATGCCGATGTGTGAAGCGTTTGGGTGTTGTGATAAACTGGGCGATGGCCAGAAGAAGACTTTTTTTGCCATTCCAAACCCATAAAATGAGCAGGAAAGGTGCGCAAGATGGCTCTCCAATATTTTAATTGACAGGTTTGTCGTCAAAACTTCAAATACTACTCGATGCAGCCTCGTCATACTCCCCATCAGCGGCGTAACTGCAACCAGCAGCCCCATACGCATAGCGTAAGTTTCAGATAGTATGAAGGGCTGCTCGCGACGGATTCGAACATGAAGAATTACCTTATTTAAAAAAAAAATCATAGTAAATGTATCTGATCGTCTTTTCTCGTCGGGAAAAGGGTAACAGGTTCATGAAATATTGTTCCTTACACGAGAAACGGCTGATAATCGTCCGGACTGCCCCTTTTAGTTTTTAGGGCGCGTTGCGATTATGGACCATAACTTTTGATCCACAAGTCTATTTGTGACCAAACTTGCATGGTAGATGTACCTTGGGGAGTTTATGGTCACCACAAGGTCAAAGGTCACAGGCAGGGGTCGTAACACAGTGTCGTAACAACGAGCGTAGAAGCGCACGCAGGAGTGATGAGCTGAGCTAGCTGAGCTGAGCAGCTGCTAGTAGATCGAGCTAGAGTGTGGTATGTACGGATACCTGACAGCTCCCCACAGTGGCCGCGCTGGGCGACCTCGCTCGGCTCGGTATGCTGACTGTACGCGTTACAATCTGTACATTCTATGCAAAGTTCAGCGGTCCAAGACCTCATGGCCATGGTGGCACAACACTGATCGACAGATCTGCATAAGTAACCCTTCTTCTACAAATTGATAAAGTTTCTTAAAAATGACATGGGCTTTGAATGTACAGCATGACATTCATGAACCACACCTACGTAATATCAGGGCACCCACGATAGGTTTGTAACCAGATTTGGGGGTCCTGGGATGATTTCTATCATATGGGGGGGTGCTGCCAGCACAAAAACGAGCACATGACCCCCCCCCCCCCCCCCCACACACACACACACACACACACACACTCACACACTCATACACTTTTTATTGTTTTTCTGGAATTAGTAAGCCTTCTACAATTTGGTCAAGTTTCAGAAAATGACATGGGCTTTGAATGTACAGCATGTAAGAGGTTTATGAACCCACCCTGTCAGGGCATCCCTGCATAGGTTCCTGACCAGATTGGGGGGACTTACGATGATATACACGTATATGTCTAATGGGGGCGCTGCTAGCACAAAAACGAGCACATGCACCCCCACTTTTGATTGTTTTTCTTGAATAAGTAAGCCTTCTTCTACAATCTGGTTCTACAATCTGGTCAAGTTATGTGAAAATGACATGGGTTTTGAATATAACTGGTTACAGCGTGAGATTGATGAAACCACCCTTTCTGGGCATCTCTGCGTATGTTCCTGACCAGATTTTGGGGTCTTACGATAATATGTGACCTGCTACAACAAAAGGATCCGAAAGTCAGGGGAGGACAATTTTCTGAAAATGGCATGACATAATTCCTGTACTCTTCTGCTTTAATTTCATACATAGCACAACCCATAAAAGTACTCAGTTGCGGAGATATCGACAATTTTATCAGCGCATGTCAAGTGGTTGAGGAAATCAGAGTTTCGAGATAAATGCCTTCAAAGTTGTCCTTCCAACGTTCTCATGGTCAAGGGGAGGCAAGATAGTTTTCACTGCCTGACAATAAAAGACCTCCTGACAATGACAATAGCGACCTCCGCCATGTTCATTGAAGATTAGCGCCAGCGGTCCATGCGCGACCAATCGGTAATCAGGATGCCATGCACTGACCAATAAGATCACTCCCTCGTTTGTAGGGGCGGAGTCAAGTTGCAACGCTAAATCCAAATCTTTGGACACGTTTCTCTTATATTGAAAGTCGGAAAATCATGACCCAGAAAAACGCTGATTTCTTTCCTTTCCTTTGATCATTTAGCTTTGAAACTTCGGCAGATGATGAACAAAACATTAAGACTACAAAATTATGCAAAAAACAGAAATCCGATGGCTTTGACCAATTTTGATGATGTGACTTCAAACTCGATTTTCTGGGCTCGGCTGTCAGCGACTTTAGGATCCTTTTGTTGTAGCGGGTCACATATGTCGCATGGGGGCACTGCTAGATCAAAAACGAGCACATAACCCCCCACTTTTAATTGTTTTTCTGGAATTAGTATAAAGACTTCCTCTACAATTTGGTCAAGTTTCGTGAAAATGACATGGGTTTTGAATGTACAGCATAAGTTTTATGAACCTTGTCCTTTAGCTCACCCCTATTAAACAGAAAACGTCCCTGACAAGGATTGGAGAGATTTCGATGTTTTCTGCAGTGTGAGTGGGCTGTTTGCTCAAGAATGAAATTGTGAACCCCAACTTTAAAACCTTTTCCTCATTTTGGGTACCTTTCTGTACAATTCTTGCAAATGTGGAGAAAATGATGTGGGTTTTGACAGAATTATGGGGATTTAAAGTTTGTCATTGCAGATTTTGTTGCCAGTCATGATCTTGATAATGTAACGCTATCTTTTTGGTACTGGACGGCAGATTGTCATTTTCTTCTAAGTCTCGTAAAAGAAGTTGTTACCATGGTGATTGTCAGTGCTGACAACTTGTCTGTGCTGACAAACGTTGATGAAACATCCCCATGTTTCACTTAATTTTGAGTCCTGACAAACTGGGCTTATGATTTTATGTTGCATATATGTGATGCACAGTCACGTATTTGGGTGACCTTTAAGTGTCTGGGACATTCAGCAACGCTCTCACCCTAGGCGCACTCTTTCATCATCCGTTACCTTTAATACTCAACCACACACAAAAAAAAACTAGCTGGCAATGCAGCTTTCTCTTCTTCTGCTCCTAGGCTGTGGAATAAGCTCCCTCCTCTTCTCAGGTCACCACGAACACTTGATCATTTCAAACAAAACTTGGAAGACTATTTATTTTGATGTCCCTATGTGCACTGGACTTGGACTGTCGCTGCCTGGTACTGTATTTTGTATATATTCTATCTCCTGTGGTGACCAGGGATGACATGTCATAGCACTTTGTATCCAGTGGAAAAGGTGCTCTATACAAATGTCTGTTATTATTATTATAATTATTATTATTGTTATTATTATTATCATTATTATTATTATTATTAGTAGTAGTAGTAGTAGTGTTATTATCATTATTAATATTATAATTATTATTATTGTTATTATTATTATTATTATTATTATTATTATTATTATTATTAAATCCTTTGTAATCATTTCTCTACCAAGGGATATGACTGATAAAGAGGCTCAGGCCTATCTTAATCGCCGACTGGGGCAGATGGTGGCCATTGGTCTGTTCACGAATCGTCCTCGCATTTTCAAGTTTGTGCAGACGTGTATGGGCTTTGAGCTGTGGCGGCAAGGCGCGTCGACCAAGGTGTTCCGTATGCTGAATCACAGCGGCATCACCTTGTGCATAGCTACTGCAACCGCTTACGTGGAATCGCTTACAGAAAACCATGACGAGAAACTAAAGGAATGGAAAAAGACGTTTGAGGTGATGTACTTTACACACACTTTATATTTCGTGAGGTTTTTTTGTCGAGCCCACTGGAGGTGAGGGGAGACCAAGGGATTGCCTGTGGCGTCTGTCTGTCCGTCGTCTGTCTGTCCGTCTGTCCATCGTCCGTCCGTCCCTCTGTCCGTCGTCTGTCCGTAACACCACAAAAACTTCAATAACTCTTTACTCTGGGCTTCAATTGCAATCAAACTTTGAAGTAAGAGGGGTCATACAAAGTTTCACATTTTATCATATATGAAGGTCATCTCAAGGTCAAAGCTCACAGGCAGAGGTCAATGAACTTTAGGGCTCAATGTTAAGTTTTTGTGGCGCGTTTCTATTATGGGTCATAACTTTTGATCCATAACTCTATTTGTGACCAATCTTGGATGGTAGATGTCCTTTGGGGAGTGGATGGTCACCACAAGGTCAATGGTCACAAGCATGGGTCAACAAACTTGTAGAGCCCAATGTTAAGTTTTTATGGTGCGTTTCTATTATGGGTCATAACTTTTGATCCATAGCGCTAGGTCCGTTTGTGACCAAACTTGTATGGTAGATGTCCCTTGGGGAATGGATGGTCATCACAAGGTCAAAGGTAACGGGCCGGGGTCAACGCCCAATGTTAAGTATTTATGGCACATTTCTTTTTTGCCATTAATCAGGGCTGCACACTAACCCATTTTTTCTGCCGGTCCAACCTGTCTCTGTCGGACCGGTAAATGCCCCGTTTCACCATTTTTTACCGGTCCGAACAGAAAATTTACCGGTCAACAACGACAACCTGAAAAAACATTAAATGACTTGCAAACTCATTTTCTTGTTGTTTTTTTTTTTATGGACGTTCCCCCCCCCCCCCCCCCCACCCATGTACATTTTACAGATTAATATCTTTTGGAAAACTTGCATTATATATTGCACAAGAAATAAAAAATAAATAGGAAAAAATAGAATGTTTGTTTGTGAATTACAGTTTAAAATGATAATGAACAAATTCAGATTGTGTCAAATGCGTTTGTGACTTTTTCTAAACATCGGCGCACGAACTTGCTGCGTAACCTGCTTTTGGTGGTCAGTTGGATTGCGACGATTTAATGAATTATTTTAGCTGTGATATTTTCTGATGCACGCACTACAAGGGGTTCTTTATTTTTCTCCCGATAATCTATTCACATTTGTGCATGCGTTCTTGAAAGGTACACGACATGCAGGGCCGAATTCGCAATCCTTTTTTGCGCCCATTTCCACCTCAAATATCAGCGGGTTTGTGACAATTTCATAAATTACTTCAGCTGTAATATTTCCTGATGCACGCGCCAAAAGGGGTTGAAAATGCGTCCTTTATTTTTTCCCGATAAACTCTTCGAATTTCGTAAGTGCGTTCTTAAAAGATGTACCACATGGCCGAATTCATGATACGTTTTGCGCCTATTTCTACCCCAAATATCAGCGAGATTGTGACGATTTCATAAATTACTTCAGCTGTAATCTTTTATGATGCACGCGCCAAAAGGGGTTGAAAATGTGTCCTTTATTTTTTCCCGATAAACTCTTCGAATTTCATAAGTGCGTTCTTAAAAGATGTTTCACACGGCCGAATTCATGATACTTTTTGCGCCTATTTCTACCTCAAATATCAGCGGCATTGTGGCGATTTCATGAATTACTTCGGATGTAACTTTTTGTGATGCTCGCACCGGCTAGAATGGTTGATAATGCGTCCTTTATTTTTCTCCCAATAATCTCTTCGCATTCCGTACATGCGTTCTTTGAAGGTATACGACACGGCCGAACTCACGATCCTTTTTGCGCCTATTTCTACCTCAAATATCAGCGGGATTGCGATGATTTTATGAATTACTTCGGCTGTTATCTTTTATGATACACGCGCAAAAAGGGGTTGAAAATGTGTCCTTTATTTTTCCCCGATAAACTCTTCGCATTTCGTAAATACGTTCTTAAAAGATATACGACACGGCCAAAAATCATGATTCTTTTTGCGCCTATTGTTTCCTCAAACTTCAACGGGATTGCGATGATTTCATGAATTATCATTCGGCTGTAATCTTTATGATGCACGGGCCAAAAGGGGTTGAAAACGTGTTCTGTATTTTTCTCCCAATAATCTCTTCGCATTTGGTACATAATACGAATACGACACGGCCGAATTCAAGATCCTTTTAGCGCCTATTTCTACATCAAAATAATATCAGCCGAATTGTGGCGATTTCATGAATTACTTCGGATGTAATCTTTTGTGATGCACGCACCAGCTATACTGGTTGAAAATGCGTTCTTTATTTTTCTCCCCATAATCTCTTCGCATTCCGTATATGCGTTCTTTAAAGGTATACGACACAGCCGAATTCACGATCCTTTTGGCGCCTATTTCTACCTCAAATATCAGCAGGATTGCAATGATTTCATGTATGACTTCGGATGTAATCTTTTATGATACACGCGCCAAAAGGGGTTGAAAATGTGTCGAAAATGTGTCCTTTATTTTTCCCCGATAAACTCTTCGCATTTCATAAATGCGTTCTTAAAAGATACACGACACGGCCAAAAATCATGATTCTTTTGCGCCTATCGTTTCCTCAAACTTCAACGGGATTGCGATGATTTTATGAATTATAATTCGGCTGTAATCTTTATGATGCACGGGCGAAACGGGGTTGAAAATGTGCCCTGTATTTTTCACCCAATAATCACTTCGCATTGCGTACATGCCTATCTACGTCACGGCCGAATTCACGATCCTTTTAGCGCCTATTTCTACATCAAATATCAGTGGGATTGCGATATGTCATTAATTATTTGGTCTGTAATCTTTTGTGATACATGCACCAGAAGGGTTGAAAATGCGTTCTTTATTTTTCTCCCGATAATTTCTTCGCATCTGTGCATACGTTTTCAAAATTATACACTGCATGCAGGGTCAAATTTGAGATTCTTTTTGCGCCTATTATTGTTATCTCAAATTCCAAGGGGATTGCGAATTTTCATGAATTACTATTCGGCTGTAATCTATATGATGCAAACGCCAAAAGGGGTGAAAATGTGTCCTTTATTTTTCTCCCGCTAATCTTTTCCCATTTCGTACGAGCGTTCTTTGAAGGTACTCGTCACGGCCGAATTCACGATCCTTTTTGCGCCTATTTCTACCTCAAATATCAGCGGGATTGTGGCGATTTCATGAATTACTTCAGATGTAATCTTTTGTAATGCACGCTCCAGAAGGGTAAAAATATTTTTCTCCCGATAATCTTGTCGCATTTAGGTGCATGCGTGTTTGATAACCAACTCGGCATGCAGGACTGAAATCAAGATCCTTTTTGCGCCCGTTATTTCCTCAAATTTCAACGGGATTGCGTTGATTTCATGAATTGTTATTCGGCTGTAATCTTTTATGATGTACTCACCAAATGTGTCCTTATTTTTTTTTCTCTCCTCTATAATCTCTTCGCATTTCGTACATAAGCTTTTGAAAGATACGACGCGGCCGGTCGACTTCATGATCCTTTTTCGGACGATTTCTACCTCAAACAACAAGCGGGACTGCGATGATTTTATGATTTTTTTTTTCTCCCTAGTATTATCTCTTCACATTTTGTGCATGCGTTCTTAAAAAGTACACGGAAGGGCCGATTTCGTGATCCTTTTGCGCCTATCTTCATTATGAGACCATTCTGAACGAATGAAAATATTAATCTGTGAAATGACTGTGTACAATGAAAATAAACGCAATCAGATCCATTTACCCGATACTGTATCGTTGAATATCAAATGTCTTTTACTTTTTCTAAAAATCAACACAAATAAATTAGTTCCCTAACATAACTGCCGCGCTGCTGCAAAGCCGGGATCGGATTGATCTTGCGTTAAAAAATCAGGAGCAAAATGACTCAGAAATGCGTGCGCTTCTATCAATGCTTCTTGTCTGGCATGACCGCCGATCAAAAGCAAACGAAAAGCAGTTACACTGTTCTATACATGCTTTGCATGTATTGCATTGCATGGCAGTGCGTGAACAGCGCCAAATGCGCAAGCGAGCGCGAATAACTGGTCGACTGCTATAGTGCTCAAAACTATGTTTACTGTACAAATTGCACCGGTAGACATAAATGAAAACTTGCGTAAAACTTGTTGAACAGTGCGATATCTTGCCTTCTGTTTCTTCCTGATCGGGGCTGCTCTTTTTCTTTCTACTGACCCCACCAATGCTTTTTTCTTACTGGTCATGTCGGACCGGTAACTTGTGGATTTCCTGAAAAGTTACCGGTCCGACAGTGACTTTTACCGGTCTTTGACCGTCGGACCGGCGCCAGTGTGCAGCCCTGCATTAATTTTTACCCTTTTATATCTTTTTTTTATCTGTTTTTTTTTTTCTTTTTTTAATCTGTTATATCCCATTCCCATTCAATTTCTTGTACGCGAATGGGCGAGACACATTATGGCCCTTGCCTTGTTTTTTTTTTTCCCGGATATGATGTGCTTAGAAACATCAGTATTAAGAGCTATATAAATGTTATTCATTATTCATTATTATTCATTTTCTGTTCTCCAAAAATGTGTCGAGTCGGGAGCTATTCGTAAAGTTGTTCAAAAAGCGTGCAAAAATTGTAATTTTGATCCTGACGTGAATGCTATGTGCACAGGTCCATTTCTCTGTTAAGTACTTTACATCACAATCGCAAATACAGCTTCTCACGGAATTGTCTGAAAGTCGCGATTTGCAAAAAAACATGACTCCCTTAATGTATGCCATATGTTCTCAATTGTTTATGAACCAGCATCACAAAATCACCAAAATCTCAGCAGACATTCATTTTCAGTTCAGGGCAAACACTACAAAAGCAGACTCTATGCTTAAAAAATGATGTAGTGCTCTGTACAAATGTTTGTTTGTTTTTTTCTTACCTGCCTGAATTATTTTTGTTGTCAAATGAGGAGAAAAATAAACTTGAAACTTGTGAAACAAAAAAAGCATGCATTTTGGAAAAGTGATTAACTGAGTACTAACAAGGGAGAAATGCAACTTTTGCTTAATACACAGTTGATTATTTTTTTGCAGAAAATATGAAAGAAAACTAAAAATTGGCGAGGTTGATCCATTTCACCTACAAAGTATTGTAAGTCTTTGTGTGAAATCAGGCCAGCACTTTTTATGGTTTTGTGATGCATGGTCACATTTGTAATTAATCTATTGCAAGTACAATTGTACACTGTAGATTACTACAATGTTACACACTGTGGACACTGATACAGTATCCTGGAATATCTCCAAACAACCGAATACAATAATTATAGATCCGCATTTCTTTGAATATCTTACAATAAAAAAAAAAACAAATAATAATTTTTAAAAAACCTGATTGTGATAAAAATATAGATTTTACATAATTGAATTTGCTTGCCAGTAAGTGTTGGTATTACAGTATCATGATTAAAATGATTGTCAACTGTTTCAGAACCATTAAATTATTTTGTCCAATACACTCCCAATGACTCAGAAGTCATACATATCTTGTGTTCCCTCAGTTCTATTGTGACAAAAGTAATAACAGAAAAAAAGATATGTAGAATTCCTTTGTACCATTTATGGACATTTAGCAAAATATTCCTGTACGCAGGACGCGATACCTAATACTCGTACCAAAGGTGACCAGAAGCGAGTTGTTATTTCTGCTCCAACGTTTGGCTTGCACTTCAATCGCGTGCTGGAAGAGACCGAATCGCCACACCTGGGAGGGACGCCGGGTAACAAGTTCTTCGTGCAACAAACCATGTGTTACGCTGCCAAGGACCGCGTGCAATACAGGATGATGACCTCTACAGTGGCCACTGCCGCTCATGCGGCCGAGACTCTGGACGCCTTCACGTTTCTGCCCGCCCCTGACGTCCTAGACAGGCAGCGGTTGCGCCTCGTGGACGTCGTGGCCAACATCATGAGCAGGCACATGACTTTCTTACAGGATCTGTCGCGTGACCTTCCCATTGCTCAAGGGCATGTGAAGAGTGACTGTATGTCACAAAAGTCTGAACTGGTAAGGAGTGTGATTAGGGCCAAGCTATGTATCGACAGGATTGCTCCTTTTTATGCCTCCGCCAACGAAGTGGCCGGAGGCATTATGTTTTCGGGTCGTCCGTCCATCCGTACATCCGTCCCGTTTTGTTTTTGTCAATATCTCAAGAACCGTGAGGTGGTTTTGCATCAAACTTGGTATGAGGGAATATCCTGGGGGATAATACTTTGTTTGGATTTTAGGGTCACGGGGTCAAAGGTCAAAGGTCACAGGTTATTTTGTGAAAAAGTTGAAATTTCATGTTTTTCTCCATATCTCGCAAATGGTTCAAGGTATCTTCATGGAACTTAGTATATATGCATGTACCGATAGGCAGTGATTATCTAGGGAAGTTGGGGGTCATGGGTCAAAGGTCAGGGGGTCAAAGGTCAAGGTCAACTCCTCAAAATATCTCTACTTTCCTTATATTTATGCAATGCCTGAAGGATTTTTTTTTTTTACTTGATGCATGCATATATAACCCAATATATATTCTGTGGGAAGTTTCTTGCCAAAAGGTCAAAGGTCAAGGGAAGGTGCTAAATTGCACTTCTTCCTTCATATCTCAAAAGTAACTCGAGGTATTATCATGAAACTTACATATTTATGCATTGTTCTACCTAACAGTGATTCTCTTTGGAACTTTTGGGTCAAAGGTCAAAGGCCAGGTTTAGATAATACTCTTTTACCATTTGATACTGAAATTATACTTTTTCTCAATACCTTGAAAATTACTCAATGCATAAACTTATAAAAGGGTCAAAGTCAAGTAAAAATCATCAGTTCCCCCAAATACCTGCACTCTTACGTTTTAATCATTCATCCAGTTGAACCTAGTTCTAGGAAAGTGAACATTCGGCACATTTGTGGCAAACCTGTCATTTTAATATTTTGCCAATTGTGTGAAACTCATCACACAATGTCAAGACATTGTACTATAGACCTACATGTATTAGGAGAACCATGCATTATGGCGGAGGCATACACCAGTCGCCGTAGCGACATTTCTAGTTTATTGAAGGAAACCAAAACCCAAAGAGCACTGTGGATTGAGTGAAAGCACCAACATTAGTAGAACACATTGGCGAGAGTTTGAGGAAAATCAGACAATAGATGCAAAAGTTATGAATTCTTAAAATTTGGGTGTTGGAACCGTTGGATGAGGAGAGTACTTATGACGTCGTGTGTGGACAACAATATGAAGGAAATACACAGGGAATTCCACGAAAATTCAGTTTTCTTGAAAATTGCACATTCCAGTAACTTGATACTGACATACATAATGTCTGTAAAGGGTAGCAATTATCCCCCTTGGTTCTGAAAGTGGTTAGTCAATTTCAATGAACTTTTGTAGAATTCCCTTTGTATTTTCTTTATATTGATGTCCACACAATCATGATGTCATTACACCAAAACTTCAAAAATTCATAACTTTTGCATCAGTTGTCTGATTTTCCTCAAACTTTCACTGATGTGATCTACCATCGTTGCTGCTTTCGTTCAATCCACATTGCTCTTTGGGTTTTGGCTTCCTTTAAAGGGGCATTCCAGACAATTTTTGTAATTTCACATCATGTGCATAATATTGATAGGTCCATGTACAAATTTGTAAAATTTATCGTGGTCCTTGAGCAGAGAAATCAGTACTTTGAAGAACCTTGAACGAATATGCTGAACGATGATGACATAGGAGGCTCACATATTTCAAAAATGTTGCAGTGTAGTTTTATTATGATACCACTTGCTTAACAATGTCGCATGTGTATAATCTGTAATGCATGGTACCGTCTTTGTTTTGCTTCCTTTGAGCCCTGTACCATGTACCTCATGAATTCTTATTGTGAGGCTGTCATGTCATCATCCTCATTCATTGCAATTTGCTATGAATTTCAAAATTGTTAATATTCTTCATCCGAATCATATTGAATTTGAAACTCTATACTCAGTATATAGTGTAAACTAATTTATGCTTGTTCAAATTTAAAAGTCTGGAAATCATTTGTAGGTCTCCTTTAATTGAGTAGATTTGAATATATTTATGGTGGAGAGGCCATGGGGCATCCCAGAGAGTTTTCATAACTCCACACCATGAAGTATATAAATCAAGAGTGCCATGTACAGATTTTTGTGGAATTCATTCTACATTGTGGCCTTTGAGCAAACCTTCAGTAATAATGAGCTTTATGGTCTCAGGTCATCATAATGGTCTTCAGAAACATATTACATTACTGCGCAGTCTGAAGAGAAACGTGTTGCTGTTGAGTCAATGTCAAGTTCTCTCTCATTCCAGGTGACATTGGGAATCATACCCACTAACCCCGGCACGACGCAAGGGATTGAAACGGTATTAGAGCATCTCCAGCAATACCTCCCTGCCTCCGTCAGGGGTGGAGGCGCCAATCCGACCCTCGTCAGTGGCAACGAATCGGCCATCAAGGGCGTCCTGCAGGCTCAGAGGGTGCGAGCGGACCGTGAGACATGGCAGGAGCGTCTGGACGGGTACATCCCAGTGCCCCAGGAATACGACAAGGAGATTCTTTTCCTGCAGGTTTGTTTTACGTAGAGCGTACTCATTCATTCTTTTCAGAGGAGAAGAATGAACCTAAATGCACATCAGATTAAATTCAATATTTTCATCATCTTTATTCAGCAATAGGAATTTGTGAGTGTGGGGTCCCCGATCGTGAGCATAGCTGTTTGGCCCACGACTGTGATGATAATTTTGCAGTCAAACCTCGTTAAAAGGAGTCTTAGCTGAATTACTATGTATGGGTGTTTACCAAGGTGGTACTGGGGACTTTTTCTTAAGTTTCAGTTATAAAATGACCTGGGCAATTTAGTAAACAAGTGCAAGAGTAATGCAAGAGTAAAGTCCTGTTCTACAATGGAAATGGATTCCCACGAGATTGAAACCTTGTTGAATATTGAATTACCTCGGGTAAATTGGATACTTTCGGCAATTGATTTGTTGCACTGGGCTGGGTGTCAAAATTTTGTGTGTATTTAGTTTTTCGGGATTGAGACATTTAACAGGAATGAATGTAACAAGCAAAAATAATTGCATGCTTTTTGTCTCGCCCACCGGAGGTGAAGGCGAGACTAAGGGATCCAAATGGCGTCCATCCGTCGTCCGTCTGTCGTCCGTAGTCCGTCCGTCGTCCGTCCGTCATCCGTCCATCGTCCGTCGTCCGTCACAAATGTTAAAAGTTTACCTGCAAGACTCTCTTATGATGCATAACTTGGCAACTGTTACAGCAATGGCATCCACACTTGGGTGATAGAAGCACTAGGGGTATCTTCATGTTATGGTGTTGTCAGAGGTCATGTGATGATGTCAAAGGTCATTTGAGGTCATATATCAAAGAGTATGTGCAAGACTCTCTTTTCTATGTTAAAGTTTACCTGCAAGACTCTCTTTTGACAAATAACTTCACATAAGTTGCTTGGATTACAACCTAACTTGGGTCATAGATGCACTGGGGGTACCTTCATGACATGGTGCCGTTGGAAGTCACAGGATAAGGTCAAAGGTCATTTGAGGTCATACGTTAAAGTTTACTTGCAAGACTCTCTTATCACATGTAACTCGACGCATGTTGCTACAATGGCAATCAAACTTGGGTGATGGATGCACTGGGGGTTCTTCATGTTATGGTGCCGTAAGAGGTCACATGATAAGGTTAAAGGTCATTTGAGGTCATACGTTAAAGTTTACTTGCAAGACTCTTATCACACGTAACTCAGCACATGTTACTACAATGGCAGTCAAACTTGGGTGATGGTAGATGTCTCTTGGGAAGTTGAAGGTAACCACCAGGTCAAAGGTTACAGACAGGGGTCAACGAACTTTTAGGGCCCAATGTTAAGTTTTTAGGGCGCATTTCGTTTATGGCTCATAACTTTTGTTCCTTTTATCCGTTTGTGACCAAATTTGGATGGAAGATGTCCCTTGGGGAGATGAAGGTCGTCACAAGGTCAAAGGTCACAGACAGGGGTCAACAAACTTTTAGGGCCCAATGTTATGTTTTAGGGCGCGTTTCGTTTATGGCTCATAACTTTTGTTCCTTTTATCCGTTTGTGACCAAATTTGGATGGAAGATGTCCCTTGGGGAGATGAAGGTCGTCACAAGGTCAAAGGTCACAGACAGGGGTCAACAAACTTTTAGGGCCCAATGTTATGTTTTAGGGCGCGTTTTGATTGTGGCTCATAACTTTTGATCCCTATGTCCGTTTGTGACCAAACTTGGACGGTAAATGTACCTTGGGGAGTTAAAGGTCATCAGAAGGTCAAAGGTCACAGAAAGGGGTCAACAAATTTTGAGGGCCCAATGTTAAGTTTTTATGGCGCGTTTCGATTATGGCTCATTACTTTTGATCCCTTTGTCCGTTTGTGACCAAACTTGGATTGTAAATGTCCCTTAGGGTGTTGAAGGTCACCACAAGGTCAAAGGTCATAAGCAGGTCAATTAACTTCTCGGAGTTATAAAAAATATTAATTCCTCGTACGCGAATGGGCGAGACACAATTTGGCGATTGCCTTGTATTTTTGTGCTAGTTTCTTGTTGCAGGAAATGCACACAAAGTTCCACACCACAAAAAAATTCTATTAAGGTGTTTCAATCAGTGAATCTATGAGATGTTATAATTACATGTAGATTGCCTAACATCTAGCATTGCTGAGATGCCTACAGAAGTATCCAACCAACAGCAGTGCTGAAACTCTTTCAAACTCACTAATTTTACCATATTTTAATTGTTGTTCTATCTGTGTGCATTATATGCAAAACATTGCTTAACTTCAGAGCAGTGTACCCGGACATCGCAAAATTGGTCTCAAAATATGCAGGAGACTGCAAAGCATACAGCAATGAAATGGTGCGGCAAAATCTTTGCGTGTTGCAGAATCATTGCGTGAAATGTCGAGGGCGGGGTCAATTTGACCCCCCCCCCCCCCCCCAATCCCTGGTCGAGATAGGGTTTAACCATGGATGGGGTTACCCTGGATAAAGAATACTGAATAAATGAATAAGAATATGTTATGATTGCAATATCATCATTAAAACAACAACAGCCAAAGCATGAAGGAATTTGCTGATTTGATTCTCCCCAGAAGCAATGGACAAATTTTCTTTCCAGGTCCAATGCCCATTATTTAAGTTGTGATTCTGTCTTTGTTACATACTACACTGTTTGCATGCATAGATGATGATGCCTTGTACATCAAAAATACAGTCAAACCTGTCTATAGGGGCCACCCAAGGGAAACAGAAAAAGTGGCTGTTATAGATAGGTGGCCGCTATAGACAAGTAGTTCAACTTTGTGTGCATTGCTTACATGTACATGTATCGTCGTTGTGTCCTTACATGTACATGTACAGTGTGTACGTATGCACACGCTGTGTGTTTCATGCATTTGCATATGGCAGTGTATATTATATAGATAATGACTGGCGGGGGAGGGAACATAACGGTACCGAATGTTCCACCCGAAGGGTTTGAAATGCTATTGAGGGAGGTTATAAGTCCCGAGACAAGGTCGAGGGACTTATAGCCTCCCGAAATAGCATTTCAAACCATGAGGGTTGAACGCTTGGTACATGTTCCCGACAACAAAAGTCATCATCTGTTATATTATATGTGTTAGTCAAATACATCAACGTCATGTCAACCACCCCCAGCAGCACAACGCACTCGATCGCTGAGTCGCGCATACGCGCAGAGCCAAATGCACTATGCGCACGCGGTCCTAGGCCTTCTGTCATTTGTTACGTGAAAATGTTTTCCCATGGGAGAACATTACCAAGAATGTTCGCCCATGGGCGAGCATAACGAGTGTACCTCCATCACGTGACTGTGTTTAGCCAATAAACTGGTAGTATTTGACTAACCCATATAATATATGAAATTGTTGCACAGTATACTAGTATGTGTATTGTCGTGAAGAAAGCTTAAGTAGTGCATTCTCATGACTGAATGAGGGATGAATGCAGCGGTGGCGATCAATGAACGTTGTCTGCACGGCTACAAAGCAGAAAAACACGCTGAATTATCGGCTCGGCTATGGCTCCATTGGGATTGTGGCCGCCATAGACAGGTTGAAATCTACCGCGGGAAACAATCTTTGTGGTCGCTGGCCGCGTTAGACAGGTGGCAGCTATACACAGGGTCTTTAACAGGCTTTTTCTCGTAACATTGCAGCTGCTAACAATTTGAAATGCAAATTACTGCCACAGAAGAAATCATAACTGATATAATTTTTTCTTCTTCAAGGACTCAAACAATGTCTTCTTCGATGGAAAAAGCGCTTCTGCAAAAGGGACAATCGCACAGTTGAAGAATGAGTTCAACTACAACTTCTTACGGAAAGAAGTTCTGCAAAATGTGCAGGAAGCATGGGATATGTACGAGGTAAGACTTTCCTCAGTAGCAGTAAACAGTATGAAACATGTAGCACAGTCTGCAACCCCAGACTAGTAGAGCCTCAGATACAGGTATGACTACAGTCACATTATCTCATAATGCTTAAGAGATTTGGAACTTCTTGCTGGTGTTCTACTAGTCTGGGTTTGCAGACTGCACTCCTTATTCATTGTACTTTCCCAAGTTGAATGTTATGTAATCAGAACAAAGAGATAGAAGAGCTTTAACATTTCTTTGTTGTTGTTGAATGAAGTAGTATGTTGATCCTTGGGCATGGGCAGTTTTGAATTTGCAATAAGGTTCCACTATTGTAAACTCTTTACTTGACATAGTTTTGCTTACCTCATTCTTGACTTGACTTAACTTTACCTACAACTGTAAGTTATGTAGTACTTGTAAGATCAATGGATAATGTCACTCTAGTGCTCCCTGCTCTTCATTACAATCACAATGTCCTTTGTGTCTTGGAGACCAGTGTGAGCTCTGAGTGTGCCTATGTATGTGTGTTGAGGTTGTCCATTACCAAAGAAAGTGATATGTGTTTGTGTGTTTGCCAAAAAAAAAAAGAAAGAATGAAATCAATTTTGAATTGAATTTAATTGACTTGAATTGAATAGTTGCATTCATTTTGCACATAACACACAGAAGTGGCATTGTTTGGATATTGTCATGTACAACTTTTTGTCCTTGATTTGTACTTTGTATAATTATTCTCAATGAACCGTTGTTCTTTGTAATTTTGTTGGAGGGCCCGCAAGAATAAACATGTTTAAACCATGATTTAACTCGCATGTATGCAGACCTTGTGTTTTTACCAGACAAGCTTTTGAACATTCCGGTGAGGTTCCATTTTAAATTCTGATCTGCATAATTTTCAAATTTATATACTTTATTGTGATATCTGTGAGAACTATGAAAATAAATTGAAATGAAATGAAATGAAATGAAATGTACACACATATTTATTATATTTTGTACTGATTTTCTTACTGCGCAGTTTGTGACTGAAGGATACTCTCTCCTCTGTGCCTTGAAATTCTGTGGAACATCATCTCTACATGAAGTCCCTGCCAGTTTTCCGGCTACAGGCAGCAGACACGATAAACTCCTCTGGGTCAAAACTGTGGCCCAACGAGTTGTGGATTTCGTTTACCATGAGCCGAAAAGGTCATCGATACAGCTTGCAGCGAATGCCTACAGTGATAACACAGATAACGAAAGGGAGGCTGCCGTGTTGTGTTGTCGCTGCCGAGCCGGTAAGAATTATGGTCTACTATATTGCAGTTCAACCTCAGTTGACTGGCGGGGGGGGCATCCGGATAAGTGAGATATTTGGTTGGATAAGAGAGTTATGCTCAAATACAGCCTAAAGCATGAAATTGAGACTGACCTGAATTTATTTGTGTATCAGATTAGATAATCCAAAATTGTGACAGAAGGCGTTTTCACATCAACCCGATGTTTTGAAATAGCATGCTATTTTCTGACTTGGGAAATTAACCTGATCAAGAAATAACGCACTAATTGTATCGCTCTGATCGAGAAAATTTCTCAAGTCCAACTCGGAAATTTCTGAAATAGCGGGATGACATAGCGAACTAGCGTTCTATTTGATAATATGATATCACCTCAAGAAATTAGCACGATGCGTCCCATCATGCCTAGCGTGTTGGATCCGAAAGCGTGCGCTCTACCGGAATACCCAACACTGTTTGCGCATGCTCAGCTGTCGAATTAGCTCGAAAAAATTTCGGGCTAATTCTCTTTAGGCTGATGTGAATAGGAAATGAAATAGCGCGTTAATTTGCGATCACGAAAAATATCTCGAGCTTGGATTTTTATCAGGCTTACGTGAAAACGCCTAGAGATCCCTGTTGCCACGGACATGCATCGCTCATTGATTCAAACACCTGTTTGTGTGAAAAGCGTCACAAGATGCTTTCCTTATTTTCTCATTAGGCATTTAACATCAGCCCGATAAAAATCCAAGCTCTGGATGTTTTTCGCGATTGCAAATTAGCGCACTATTTCATTTCTTATTCACATCAGCCCGAAGAGAATTAGCCCGAAATTTTTTCAAGCCAATTCGAGAGCTGAGGATGTGCAAACAGCATCAGTAATGTGTGTGCCCTCTCAAAAAATTCCTCGTGATTTGTGTGCAGTTTGCCTCGATCGATCGGGTCACACACGCTAGGCATGAGGGGATGCATTGCGCTCATTTCTTGAGGCGTTTTCATATTATCAAATAGCGTGCTAGTTCACCAATTATCCCACTATTTCAGAAATGTCCCGAGTTGGACTTGAGAAATTTTCTCGACCAGAGCGATACAATTAGCGCGCTGATTTGTGTTCACATTATCAAATAGCGTGCTATTTCGTGATTGGGTTTATTTCCCAAGTCAGAAAATAGTGCGCTATTTCGAAACATCGGGCTGATGTGAAAACGTCTATTGTGCATCACCGACAGCCAGCCTTGAGTAAAAACAAGACGGCGCTTTCAAATGTCTAAAAACCACATGCGCAGAAGATGATAAATCTCTTACATAAAGAAAAATGCATGTGCAGTTGTAATATACATTGGGAAATCATCGCTCAGTTAATTTCATTTGCGAAATGCACATACTTTACAAGAGAAAGTAAGTGTTTTGGCAGGTTGTAATTTGTAATGTAATTTTTCCCATTTTCGTCACATTGTTTCAGAGTAAACTTGGACAGTAATGGTAGATGACATGTATGTGTTTACCATTATGCAATGTTACCTGCGCATCCACGAGCATCCACTTCAGTAATTACTCATTTTGTGTCATTTTTTTTTTAGGTTTGCTGCTCCCCATCATTGGCGTTTTTCCAAAGGCATTTAAGTCTGATAAGGCACCTCAGCGAAATAAAACCGAAATGAGAGAAACAATTCTTTTGTCAGTGACAATGAATGATTACACAATCATTATTGTCCAAACATCTGAATGTACTCATCTAGATGCACATTATCATGTGACAGTGATGCAGGGCGGATCAAAGAAAGACCCCGTTCATAGTCCATGTGTGTAGTACAGTGTAGGTCCATGTTTTATTCATCATTTTTGTCGAGCCCACCAGAGGTGAGGGGAGACTAAGGGATCGCCTGCGGCGTCTGTCCGTCCATCGTCCGTCCGTCCGTCGTCTGTCCGTAACGCTATAAAAACTTGAATAACTCTGAACTCTGGGCTTCAAATTTAGTCAAACTTGGAGGGAAGAGTGGTCATGCAAAGTTTTACCTTTTACCGGTATGAAGGTCACCTCAAGGTTAAAGGTCACAGGCAGGAGTCAATGAACTTTTAGGGCCCAATGTTAAGTTTGTAGGGCGCGTTTCGATTATTGGCCATAACTTTTGATCCGTAAGTGTGTTTGTGACCAAACTTGAATGGAAGATGTACCTTGGAGAGTTGATGGTCATAACATGGTCAAAGGTCACAGGCAGGGGTGAACTTAAGGGCCCAATGTTAAGTTTTTAGGGCGCATTTTGATTATGGGTCATAACTTTTGATCCATAAGTCCGTTTGTGACTAAACTTGGGTGGTAGATGTCCCTCGGAGAGTTGATGGCCACCACAAGGTCAAAGGTCACATGCAGGATCAATGAACTTTTAGGGCCCAATGTTAAGTTTTTAGGGCGCGTTTCGATTATGGGTCAAAACTTTTGATCCGTAAGTGTATATGTGACCAAACTTGGATGGTAGATGTACCTTGGGGAGTTGATGGTCACCCCAAGATCAAAGGTCACAGGTAGGAGTCAATGAACTTTTAGGGCCCCATGTACTGTGCATTTATTGATGACTCAGACACTAACTTTTGATCCATAGGTCCATTTGTGAACAAAAAAAAAAAGGTGTATGTTTGTGGGCAAAACACATTATGGCACTAGTACTTGCCTTGTTAATTACTCACGAGCTAGCAATGCAATGTACAGTGTATGTTGTAGTTCACAGGAACATGTAGAATGTATAGCAATTGGTGTGTCACTTTGTGTGTCTGTGTGTTAGTGTGTTGGGTAGTGTGTGTAGTGCTGGTGCAAGGGTTTGTATATGACATTCCAAAATGCATCTACAATGTACTTGTACCAGTCATACAACAAATCTGTCGTACGCATACACTACACATTTAGTTGCTTAAAACATCAACTCAAGCTCTCTATTGACTGCCAGCACCTCACAGTGAATCTAATTGACACAAATCTGAAAGGCTTTCTGTGGGAAAATATTAAAAAAGATGGGGTGAATCTGGAAAATTCCTATCCGTTTCATTAAAAAGAGATCAGGTTAATCTGGAAAATTTGTACCCGTTTTATTACCCACCCTGTTTACCCGATTATCTAGTGAATGTAACACACAACTGGAATAGTTTTTCAATTTGCAAGTCAATTATGTATCCGGAAGAGTGCCTGATTAACTGGTACCCAATTATGAAGGCTGAGAGTACTGTGTGAATTTCCTACACAGTGAAAGATGAAGAGATGATCGTGTGCTGCAATGCTATGTGCCCCACGCCGTGGTATCATCTGAGCTGTGCCAAACTGACAGCTGCCCCCGAGGACGACTGGTTCTGCTGCAACAAATGCTTGAAGAGTCCCAGCTACACCTACTGTCTGTGTAAGCGGAAAGAAGATGCAAGAGGTGGTACGAGAATGGTGCAGTGCGCTCAACAGGAGAACTGCAGGGGCCATGAATGGTATCACTATGGATGTATAGGACTCCAAGACACTGATGTGCTACCAGGTGAGTTTTTTTCTTCTTCTCGTAAATAACTGTTATAGTTTCATTGTGTGTTTATTTTATTACCTCCGCCAAGGAAGGAGGTTATATTTTTGTTACTATCATTATTATTATCATTATTTATGCAGCAATTCAATATATATACAAGCGGACATAAATTACAAACAGAAAATCGTATTACATGATATAAAAATTGTGGTGATTCCACAATACTGTTGGTTTGTTTCATTGTTTGTTTGTTTGTCCGTGTGCAAAGTAACTCAAAAAGTAGCGAACGGATTTGGATGAAACTTACAGGAAAGTTTGAGAATGACACAAGTAACAAATGATAAAATTTTGGTAGTGATCCGTGAATTTGGGGGGAATCTATGAAGGATTTTAATATTTTGACAGGTAGGGTCAATGAACTTGGGAGTTCAAGCTGCACATTTTTGAGGTTTTCAAATGCGCACTAAAGTGCGTGCTGTAGTTTCTGCAAGGGCGAGGGGTGCCACGCAGCTGAGGGTTTATGACGTATAAAAGGGTTCTATATTGGGAAATCAAGCAATTTTTCAGCATGTACACCTATGGGTGGAAATCACTGATCTCTATGGAGGAGCCCAAAGAGCTTTACCCCAGTGGTGGAGAGGAGAAAAATCTCTTTGGGAAGAGCAAGATCATCGGTGGAAAGTACAGTGTAGCTGCTTGGCGGAGGTCTGCGCTCTCAGAGTGCTTTTCTAGTTAATAAATGTATTCATTTGTTTGTTTGTTTGTTTATTTTATTTCTTTTTGCCACCTGAGAAGATGACTGGATAGCCCATAGTCAGCAGCAATAGCTGGTCTTCCGTAGGGTCCAGTTTGATGTGAGGCGGAATCACTTCATCAGGTTATGCACCCTCCTCTTTGCAATATGAACTAGAGAAGCACTCACGAGAGCGCAGACCCCCGCCACGCAGCTCATTTTACCACTCTCTTTTTCCATAGAGACTGGTGATTTAAGCAAGACTGATTGTAGTAATAAATGTGGAACATACAGTACATACAATGTACAGCTAATGCAGCATTTAGTCATTAAGGTCAATATTATTAGATCCCGTTTACAGTGCGAGGCTCGGCCGCGGCCGAGCCGCGGCCGAGCCCAGCCCCGCTTCAGTGTAAACGCACAAAAGGCCAAATGCGAGGCCAAAATTGGCCTCGCATTTGGCCTCACTCTAGAGGTGGTCTCGGCCGCAGCCGAGCCGCGGCCGAGCCTGGCCTCTTCTTGGTGTAAACGCAAACTGGGCCAAATGCGCGGCCAATTTTAGTCTGGCTTCCAGACCCTCTCCCCGTACTATTTCGCTATTCACGATATTACCCCCCTCAACGTGGAACACTAGTATAGTTTAAGGTGGTTTTGTCCTGCAAAGGATTTTTCCTTCGGCAAAGGCCTTTGCCCGAACGGCGACTTTGTCGCCACGGAATCCAGTTGGCAAAGGGTCTGAAAACCAGGCTATACCAAATTGCGTTTGTTTACAAGCAGAGCGCCACTACGACAAAATATTGAAAGGTTTGAATTAAAAGCGCGGCCGAGCCCAGCAGTGTAAACGGACAAAATTGCGAGGCTCGGCCGCGCAATTGAGGCCGGGCTCGGCCGCGACCGAGCCGCGGCCGAGCCCGGCCCAGCACTGTAAACGGGGTCTATCTTGCTTTTGTTGTTAGCATATTACTAAATGTATCATACATGTCAGACTTTGTTCAACCTGTGCAGCTGCCCATATATGAAAAATCCCTGATATTGTGTGATGCTATTTGGTAAAATATATTTCACTTTTCACTGAATTACTATACAGTATGTTCCTGCAAAAAATTATGATCAGATTTTTGCATTGATAACACCCAATATGATTAAACTGTCTAAATGCTACTCTTGGGTATTAGAATATAACATCTTAGCTCTATTTTGCAGGAAACCCCATTCAATTTGGTTAAGTGGTCACAGCATGTCATGAGTCTGATTCTTCCAAGTTTAGCACTTGGATGCTCTATATTTGTGTGTGAACACAACAGACAAAACTTGGAGGGAAGAGATATCCCGACATGCTCTACAAAATTGCTCATTTCTCTTTGACCACTGAAGCAAATCGAATTGGCTTTTCTGTAAGATGTGGGCAATGACTTACATGTATGGTTTCATGTCCTGAAATTGTATTTCGATTGGTTTACTATTTTTAAAGTTATCATTGCAGAGGGTCCCATTATAATATTTTTTGACATACGGTAGAATTATTTTTGTTTTGTTTTGTTTTTTTAGAGAAATGGTACTGTGGAGAGGAGTGCGCCCTCGATGCCGAGAACGATGACCATGTGCTGAACCACAGTAGGGCCCTTACTCTGGAGGGTCTGCGCCATCTGGCCAGACAAGCCGCTGTGCGGACTGGAAATGGACCGGTCATGGTCGAAGACTGGAAAATTGACCTCCTGTCGTTCTGGTCAAGAAGGCATCCAGACTATCTCGCCAATGCACATTACTTCCTCGCATGTGAGTCCAGCAAAAATCTCTATAAAAGGGGGGGGGGGGGAGGGGGTACACAATGACATTTTTCGCGACTGCTCTGTCACCTGAAACTTTTTGATTGCGCCGTTCGCTGACTTTTTACTTTCAAGTCTCGCGCATCTTTTAACTCCATTTCGTTACGACGCTGCACGATGTTTTATACATGCCTGTCACACCGAAAATGGCTCAAAAACATGATTTTTGTGTATAAAATCTCTGCAAATGGAGTTTCCTTATTCATAAAGATATGATTATTTTCACTTTCATAGGCTGAAACTAATTAATTTTAGCATAATTATGCTTGAAATAGGTTCTGTCACAAATTTTGTGGAAAAGAAATGATAAAACAAAAGGTCGAAAAAACAAGTAAATACATAAGAAATTTAAAAAACAAAATACACTAGAAATTGATTTCGATACCAATTTTTTTTTTTTTCAAGTACATTGTTAGGAATGCTACAAAGAATGTTTTCACCAAAAAGTAGGATTCCAGGAGCTTTAATTTCTGATTTAGAGCAAAATGTATGATTTTATGCATATATTAGCATAATTTATTATTATGACAAAAAATTTCATTTCTTTTTGTATAGTTGGTAGATTACGCCACAGGTAATGCACATGCCAAATTTCATGGCGATTGCGCGATCGACGGCGGAGATCTCGGGGGGGGGGGGGGTTGAATCAACAACAGAACACCCAAAAAAAGCCCATCCTGGTTAGGGTTAAAGGGGAAATCCAGTCAAAATATAAGTTTATCTAATGAAAAAGAGTAAAAACTTATGAGGTCAGCAGTAAAAATTTGACTGAAATTGGATGAAAAATAAGGAAGTTATGACATTCTGAAGTCTTAGCAATTTCTCCAAAACAGTTCTTTAACAGTGAGCAAATGAGTGAGCTAACCATGTCATAACCTCACAATTTTCCACTGATCATTTACAAAAAAAAAAAATAAAAAAAAATTGATGAAAGTTCAATTTTTCTGTCATTTAAATCTGAAACATGTTATTCCTGGTTGAATAACTATAGATTAGTGAAGATCAGTTAATAGATAAACCACGATTTAAGCCTCGGGCATAATTGTGTTTGAATGAAAAATGGGAAATTTCACTTTAATATGTTCAACTACAGGTTGTATTATGGTAAGTTGTGAGGGGATGACATGCTCACTCTGCCATTGCATTTTTCATATCAGCTGTTGAAGAACTGTTTGCTGAAAAACTTGCAAAATCTCAAAATGTCATCATTTCCTTATGTTTTATCCGATTTCAATCAAAATTCTACTGTGTTTAACTCATAATATTTTACTTATTCTTATCAGATCAACTAATATGTGGACTGGATTTGCCCTGTGATATATTAACATGCAAAGAATTCAAAATTTTGTATGTGTACTTGCATGTTCAGTTACAGTGCGCTTCTGTTATAACAGACACAGTTACTAGTATAATGAAATTCTCGATACAACAAAGTAAGAATTTAGGCACAAACATTATCATCTACTGGGCTTTTATGTTTAGCTGTATTGAAATTTCAATATAATGGTGTAAAGAAAGCCATCATTTCCAAAAACTCTGTTATAACGAGAGTGCACTTTATCAGATGAAATAGCCAGCAATTCAGAGAAACAAGGCTGAATTTTGTGAGCAATTATTAAAACAATGGAGTCCTGTTATAAAAAGTCCTTGGCACTGCCAGTTTTCTGACGTTTTGTAAAAATTTGGTAATACCCACACAAATGAATAAATATAATGCCGTCGACCGTGACATCACTATGACATCACGGTCGACTTATCACAATGATTTTACTAGATCTGTCGTCTTTTGGACACCATACATGATATATGGTATAAGTTTGAAATTGATAGGCAGGGGACTTTCTGAGCTAACCTCTGCACAACTTTTGAGGAGAAGTAAAGAAGAAGAAAAACAAAGAATCAGTACAGATAGAGAAGGTGATCCGAGAGGATACTCGGATCACTATATAAAAAAAAAAAAAAAAAAACATAGAGTGGATAATGTTGGAGGCTGAATTTTATTATAACCGGAAATTTCATTATAGCCACAGTCGTTATAATGGAAGTGCACTGTATTTTCATAACTGACATAATAAAGATGACAGAGATTATTTTTTCAAGACTTTGATTATGTTTAAAATAGTATAAAAGAATAGTAAATGGTCACAAGTGCGATGGTACAAGATTTTGCACGAGGTGAAAGATCAAAGCATATAGAGGTGAAGCTGAGTTGAATAGTGCTCCTCATCTTTTACGGAGTGTGAAATCTTGCTCCTTTGCACAAGTCAAGACCATACACTATTTGTTTTATACAACACCTCAGACCGTCAGGGGACGTGGTTCCCGCAGATTCGTGAGTTTAGCACAAAAATGGCAACCATTTTTGTGAATGGTGAGTTTATAGTCACATCAGCCGTCAAGTGTATGTGTGTATGTATGTGCACGTCCACAAAACCGATAGGTTGAAGTTGTTTACATAAATGAGTGACAAAGGTTTGCGCTTGCTAGCGTTTGCTTGTAATTATTTTCGTGCGCGTGGCAAATATTGTAACATCTGAGCTGTGCAATGGTAAACATGTGTTATCCATTTTGCTCAAACAAAATTGCATGGCTGACAGCCACAGCGTGTGATGGTACTTTTATCTCAATGTCACATGATTTGCAATCAACCAATTGGATAGCTGCATTGTTTCTCAGTGTTGTATAACATGCATCGTCTTCCTTGGTGTTTCAGGTGTCGGAGGATTCGCTCCAAAAAACATCATTCAGAGCTTGATCTGGAACAGGGTGGTAAACATCAATGGACGACGCAAAGGAAACTTTGGAATGGACTATGTCTCTAAGCAAATCAGCAGGGACTACAAAGGTAGGGACGGGGTTCCGTGATGTCAAATGTGCCACCCCACTAGACCGACACCCACAAGTCATACAGCCCATGAGATTGACATGAAAACAGTTCCATGAGTCATACAGCCCATGAGTTCGTCACAAGGTAAAAACAGCCCACCAATTCGACAGATACAACATGGGGCTTAAAGGGACTGTACAGTACTGGTTGAGATAAGGGATTCATGTTTTGAACATTATTAAGTGAGATAATGAGAAACCTCTTTTGAAATATGAAAGATTATGTAATTTTAAGAAGGATTCAACATTCATTTGATGAAAATTGGTTTTGAAATGGTTGAGATATCCAAAAAAGTGACAATAATAATGGGCGACAGGCCACAACTTTATTAGGATCTCTTTATTTCACCTTGTTTTTGGATATCTCAGCCATTTCAAAACCGATTTTCTTCATATAAACTTTTGATACTCTTTAGAATTGCATGCTCTTTGACATCTCATAGAGTGGTTTCTAAATTTCTCGCAAAACGTTAAAAGCTAAATCCTCACCTCGACCTGAACTGTACACATCCTTTTATGTGTTGGTCCCATGGCCCCTGTCACTTCAGTGTCGAGCTAATGGGCTGTATGATTTGTGGGTTGTATGATTCGTGGGCTGTATGATTCATGGGTGTCTGTCTCATGACGTGCACCCTGTCAAGTGACAGTTGCCAGAGGGGCAAAAAAAAACCCTGAATCTTTTTGACACTCTGTATTCAGCATAAAGCTCTCACACATGCACGATAGTGTATAGTTTACCTGCCTGCCTATCAAGGGACGTGGGATGTAATGCTTATGTGCTTGCCTGTGTGGACATTGGGCTCCCGTGTACAGTTTTTGCCCCTCAGCACGGCTTGATGACATCATTTTTTACTTCGTCTGATCATAGCACTTTTGGGACAGGATTGGAAATCATAAACTTCCAAATGCTAGATTTTCATTGGAATATGATAAAAAGCACTGATTTCAGAACAAGATTTGCAACCTGTGTTTATTGGAAAATTGGGCAAACATTGCTTTAAGCATCAACCACATCTCGATTGATTCATTTACATCCAAATATTCCAGAATATCAATATACATGCCAAATTAGCTGAGCTATCATATCCATGCTTAAGGGAACACCATTCTGGTGTTGGAGAATGGAATAGTCTGGAAAGCTAAATTTCTGTAGAATCTGCACATACTCATTAATTTTCAAAATCCCAAGTTCTCACCTCGTTATTTTTTTTTTTCAGATATTGCTTATATTTCTTGAATAGTTGTTCTGAAATGAAAATCTGAAACGTCCAAGTATCCAAAACAGCAGTTTTGTTCATGGTAGTTTTCATTTAAAATCATAACATAATTCTTGTGCAAGAGCGCTTCCTATTTTGCCTTAACAAATTTGCCTCTTTGTTATTACTGAGTATTTTCATCAACTCAATCGGGATACTCGTCAAAGTATATGGCTGGCAGGCACCTCAGCTCATCGTTCACTCATTCATGGTCACCTCACACCCTCGCTCATCAGAGCAGCCACCAACAATGAGCACCCACTACATGCACTTATTATTTAGGTCAAGACATCAGAAAATGAGTCAACAGTCAGGGTACATACCGTTCCAGTGCGTTTAATCAAGGAGGATCAGCTCCAATACAGCTGCAGTGTATGTCGATTCAAATACAGAGCGAGAGAGAAGTACAGTAAACAGTATTGCATCCAAAACAGCACTGTGGCAAAATTCAGCCTTCACCCCATGACAATCCCCAGGCACACTCTCAAGACAAGTTGTTGTTGTTGTTATAATTTTTGGCCTTGCATTCAAAACTCGAATATTTCACACCAAACAATTCATTATTTTATTTTTAGACACCACATTAAATTTTTTTTTTGCACTTATCATAAACAAAATATTTTTCAAAATATATATAAAATAAACGTTCTCAAAACAATCTCAAGACAAGTGCACTTGCACTAAACTTTGTACTGACCTGACACTGCTGGGTCAGGCACACACACACTCATGACCTGTGTACTTTAACACATAACCTATGCCTTCAGTACGGTACACACTCCAGTGCACACTCCAGTACACAGCCCTGGACTGATCCATTACAGTGAGAGGGGTGCTCTAGGCAATTTTGTGACACTATCAAACTTCAATTTGAAGTGCTTTTGTATGCACAGTTACCCTTAATCCAAGTTGAGTCCATGTGGACTGATGAAATAGTTTCAACTTTCAGAATTTTAAGTCAGGAGAATAATTATTGTTATTATTATTATAATTTATTCGACCTTCAAGACAAGCATCATATTACACTTCTCAAAATCAAAACATACACTGGAGTGGTAAGGGTGCACCAGGTTGGGCAGCCCGGGTCTGGAATGAGCCAACTAAATGACTTGGGCCCTCAGGCCATCCTCCCCAACCCACTTGGTGCACCCAAAACAGTCTGCTTACAATGTATATTTAAAAAAAAATACAAATTTCATTAAAAGGCATACATAAAAAAACAAAAACAAAAACAACACACAGCTATTTCTTTGTAAGTGTTGATTTAAGATAAGTGCAACTACTGTACCAATCTTGCGTATTCACAAATATCAAATCATTTTCTACTTTACTAAAAAAATAGGAAAAAAATGATATACATTGCATATGTATGTCAGCTCTGAAATGGCTGCAGACATCAAAACCTTACTGTATATAAAAATGCATACAGTTATTGATGAACAATGTATGAATTTTAAATTTCCATGTTAACCATATTCCCTTACAACATTTCATTTTAACTTCATTATATTTGGACAATTGACAAAAGATAACTGCGAGAGGGAGAGAGAGAGAGAGAAAGAGAGAAAGATAGAGAGAAGAAAATGAATTCATAAATAACTAAAACTGTCACTCAATGAGAGTAACACCCCTACCAAACACCCATGGAGCCAGCTCAACCAGTCATAATCATCTGCATGCTTTCTATAGGGGGGGAAAAAAACCTGCCATAATAGCAAAGAGAAGAGAACTCGAAAAAAACCTTAGACTTTGGCAATTATTTGACTGTGTGTATGCGCTTTGAGTACTCTTACGAAGAGGCCGCTGCTCTACAGCGACCACCATTGGCATTTTTTCCCTGAGTTTGACGTTTGACTGACTTTACAGAGGGGATTTGGTGCAGTATGAATTTATATTATTATTAGTACAATCATGCAAGGTTGACCAAAGCAAAGTTGACTGTACTACCCTGCATTAAACATAACTGTTTGGAAGTAGTCGACATGTTAGCCCAGCAAAGTATATTCACTTTTCATTATTTGCAGGAACAGTGAAGTCCTACTACGGAAAGGTGACAGACAAACATGCAGAGCAGTTGGCCAAGGTGAGTGGCCCTTGTGGTCATGTTTTGGGTGAAATGTTCAGTGGCGATGGGCCTGCCTCCATCCTAAAGACTCCGTGCCGGAAAAGAGCAGAGATTTTGTACAAGAAAGATGTCGAGTCGTTCGTCCACGGAAATCAGGGATCGGCACTGTTCAGCTACTTGCCCTGCAGAGAGCACAGGGGGTTCGAGGAATTTGATGGCAGGGAGGTTTTAAGAGACCCACAAAAACTCGGGCACAAGTTGAAGGCCCTCTCCAGGAGATTAGACACACTGCGCCGCGGTGAAAGGTAATAGGCTTTGACGCCAAGAAATAAACCCAGTGATGTACTGTAAGCACCAGTGATCCGTGCTGTGGCAAATGCTGCATGGAGCTACCTGTGTGTTCCGTACCAGACACCAGCAGTGCCTTCAAGACTGACTGCCTAATGCAGCGGGATGACTAAGAGAATCTCTCACATCTTTCCATAGACCAAAATCTTATTGACCGAAATGGGCAGTGAGTATGTGATGGCCTTTCTGGGTCTCCCATCGTGGGCGCAGTGTCTTGCTTCTTGCCCGTATCTTTGAACATCAGCCTTGGCTCCCTCCCCCTAGTGGATGACATTGTCGACATCTTGAATATCTACACCGAGCCGGAAGGCAATCATTGCTGTACATTGTAATGATGCATCACAGTTTTAGGCCCTGCCTTGGAAAAGTCCCTGTATGTTCGGTCCTGGCTGTTTGAGTCCATTGATGTGTGGTACATATTAACACGTCAAATCTGTACTGTGTATGACACTGCATAGGCTGGTCTTTGGGCATCTTCCTTTGGAGATTCGTGAATCCATTTGAACAATTCTCCTATGTGGTCAGTTTGTTTCGAAAAAACAATATTTCATGCATTTTGAACTCACCTCAGCTGAGGGAAGTCTGTAATTCATATCAATCGTTCTTAAAAGAAGACAAATAATTCAGGACAACTTATGCATGAGCTCCCAGTTCACATGATGCCTTGCAGAAGGATTTTCAGAAGATTTGAGTGGGCCACAGGTAGGCCCTAAATGCTTGATATGTCTTTTTGTTCTCCCCGCTTATTGAACTTAAACATCCACATGTATCCCCTTTATTTGACATTATTTGTCAAGTGTATTCGAACGGATCTGATGTAAGTTCTCCGTATTGTGATCGACCTTAGTTACAGTGGATGATTTAAAATTCGTTGCTAGTGCTAGTGCTATTTCAGAGCTAACTCTGGCATTAAAATTGAACCTTAATCTGAAATCAGTCAGTGTTACCAGGTTGACCACATAATTATGATGTAATTCCGGTTGCTGCTGCTACGCTCAGTGTTGAATGATGTGTGCTGACCTAAGCTCCACTGTATGTGTTGGCAATTTATCAGCGTTTTCCCCTTTGGCTTATTCTTGCCTCTAGGGATTTACGTTATCGTATTTGTCATTTCAAGTTTGGCGTGGGAGTCAATGATGCTAAACTGGTGTATGTGCAAGACCCACATAAATACAATGCACATTTTACATGTAAGGTCAGTGCTAGGCCACCCATGGCACCTATGCTTAACAGTCCAGCCATTGGGACATATATAGATCTTAACCCGCGAGCAAAATGAAGATTGTGTTGTGGAGAAGGAGCGAAATTTGTGTTAATTTTCATCATCATTAAATTGTATGTGTCTTAACCCTAACTAGGCCGGGCTATTTAGGGGGGCCTCCCAGGCGATCGCGACGAAAATTCGCACACACATTGCCTATGATGTAATCTAAAGTACCACGAAGTTAAATTTTTAAAAAGTTATTATTTATGCTTAATTATGCTAATTTATGCATAATGATGCATGAAATCAGACAATTTGGTATAAATCACTAAATAAAGCTCAAAATGGGCGCGTTTTTTGTGTAAATATTCTTTTTAGTGTCCGGAGACTCAAAAGAAAAAAGTCATGGAACGTCGCGGCATTAGCTTTTCGCGTTAGTGATACATTGCGCGAAACGTCGAGCGGGGGCCTCGGAGGCCCCCCCCCCCCGGCCTAGTTCGGGTTAAACCAAACTTCAACTTAACCATATCTCTGAGTACATTATAACATTCAACTACGCTCCATCGCTTTTTCTTGCTGTACAATTTCCAGCTCGATCCCACTGATTTCATGGTGGGGTGATGATTACACATGGTGTTGGAGATCGATAATTGCGATCAATATTGCTTGCATTAGGGTGACCTTCGGTGTCAGAGCTCAATTATAGGCACTGAACTGAGCTCAGAACTTGATATCGACCAGTGTGTGGAAACTCTTTTTGTTAGAAACACTTATCTTTATTCACCCATAAAAACCATGCCATGAGACTTCACGAGTTAGTTATCTAGAGACAGTTGAAATGGAAGATTTGATATAGCAATTAATTAATATGCAGAAGTGATGGGTTCCCTCTGTAGCTTCCGCTCCTTTTTCATAGTTGCCAATATTTGAAGAGCTTGTTTGCAAAAACCGATAAGTCCATTTTTGAAGATTTTGAAGTACAGTCTCTGTCATAAAGTACAAAATAATACCTTTTAAATGATATATTGGTCACTACATATAAAGGTATATTTTTGAAGTTATGGTCAAAAGAAGCAAAAATTTTCTTATTATTCTCTTTATTTTTCTTTACCTTTAATCGCAAATATCTCCATTTGACAAATATGGACTTATCGGTTTTTGCAAACAAACTCTTCATTTGTTTGCATTTTATTATTTTGTGTTAAAAGTGTGTAGAACAAGTTTCAATATCCTGAACATGTGACAGGGTTCAGGGGGATAGAGCTGCATTGACCAACTAGTTTGAGGACATTCACACACACTTCTTATGCACTCGGATCATTTGTTTTGTTTTGTTTTCTTTTGTTTTTAGTGATGTCTAAATACATTGTATATTCAACATGAACTTTGAGTATGATGTGTAATAAAGCTGTTCAGTTTTTTGATAATCTACGACCAATTGGCCAATGGTGGTTTATTTTGTGTGTAAATGTATAACAATAGTACAGTGGACTCTCGTTATAACAAACAGTTTTCTTTCATTACAGTATATATACTGAAATTTCATTAACGCAGAACAAATAATAAATGCAAAGCATAGACCGGATAATGTTGCAGCCTGAATATTTACTTTGTTGTAACTGGAATTTCGTTATGACTGAAAATAATGTTTAACGGCTTAATACCCGTAACTATACACAGCCCAGTCGCTGTATAATTCGCACGGCGTCTGGTCAGACTAATAGGCCCGAATTCTCAAAGGTGGTACAAATGAAACCATGGTTTAAACCATGGACAAAAGCCATGGAGCGCCAAGTGTCGCATGGAATATTTTGTTACGAAATCAATCATTTCACCGATGAAATAATTATATTGTAACGAAATAACATTTTGTAACTAAATTAACATTTCCTCCAGCCACGAAATGATAATTTTGTTAACGAAACGGTCATTTTGTCGACAAAATGACTGATTTTGTAACGAAATATTCCGTGTGACACTTGGCGCTCCATGGTTTTTGTCTATGGTTTAAACCATGGTTTCATTTGTACCACCTTCGTGAATTCGGGCCATAGAGCTTATAGGGGAATTGAAAGTTCATTGAATGAAAATCAGTTTTGAAATGACTGGGATATCCTAAGAGAGCATAAAACAATGCGATTGTTTTGTCGTGGCCTGTTGCATTTAAAGCCCAAACAAAGTTCTGGTATGCCTGCAAAAGTTGTCAAATTTTGCTCCAAAATGTGAACGTATGCCTAGGAAATGTGCGGAATAACGCTGTAATAACAAGATATTCGATGGGTAAGGACGAAAATGGGATATATTGGCCAAAAACTTTCAGTCTCGGAACTTACCCGAACGGGGTCAGGCTAGACTCGGACTCGGGGATAACTCGGCCTCGCTTTGCTTGACGGCGGGATGAGCTGTACTGCTACTGGTTTTCCCTCTGGATTGTACAGTACTATGCATACGGGAGCGGCCTGTATAAACTACATTGTAGCGTTCTGGCTACTCGCAGTAATGGTCCGAGTTGTTACAACACGCGCATCAAAAACCTCTTTGGCGCGCATGCAAAATTAGTGTGCGCCTCTCAAGCACCTCTAAAAACAATCAAAGACAATTGATAAACAACAACAAAAACTTCAAAGACCGCGCGTCTCAGCAACTGAGGTGATGTGCGTATTATAAAGCGTCTTTGCTAGTAGGCTTGAGGACCGCGTGCTGTCCATTTGTTTTGTACAGGATTAGCACGCACTTTCCTGTCTGCTCAGTAAGGCCTCGTTTGGCCGGTGCCCGTAGTATTATAGAGTACTGATGAACATGGCGATCACGAACTGTGTGTAAATTGTCTGAAATAGGGTCGAGTTTTCCCTGAGACCGAGTTAGTCTGGAGCCTTCTGGAATAAAAGTCGGTTTACCGACTTTTATTATTTTTCCCAAAATACTCCAAAACGACTCATCATTCCGGCAAACCGCGTCAGCCAGGTAAGTTTCTTTGTAGACTCTTTCGATATATTGCAAGCAAATATGAAATGGTGCCAGACGGGTTCTCAAGCCCTTACCAGAACTTAGTTTTCACTTTAATAAGGCTCGCTTTGTTTGGATATCACAAACATGTCGAGACCAGTTTTCATCAAATAGATATGTATTGAATTCCTTTAGGAATTACATGTTCTTAGTTTCATATTTCACAAGTGGTTTGTCATGATCTCACACGGAAAAACACACACACACACACAAACGCAAACATGTTGGAAACCTTGAACCCTAATCCAAACCAAAACTGTACCATCCGTTAAAAGGAAAACCCCACCTTGGAACGGCAATAGGCGCTTTCTTTCTACAATGATTGGAACACAAATGCATGATGTCGTTTGCTTCTTGCCAGACTGTTTATTTCCACTGCTTGTTGGCATGACTTGTAACCATATTTTGATGTGAGTTATGAGATATTTCTATTTTTCATTTTTCAAAAGTCACATCATTATAGAGGAAGAGAGAAAAATCACTGTCCGGGAAGAGTGGCGTCCAGCATACACTTTGTACATTTTATTTTACTGATTACTGTAGTGTGCATTATGGTAACGTAGTCGATCTATGCATACAATTTGCATGCCCTTCCTTGTCTGACGCCAGTTTTCTAGCTTTCGGCAATCATTAGTTAACATGACGTGTTGGAGGAAAGAAGATAATGCAGTTAGTTTGTTTGGTTTGTTTTTAGGGAGGAAACCAACCTAAAGAGCCAACTGCCCTCGTTAGCACTTTCTTTCCTCTCTTTCAACACTGATCACTGAAACAATGCCTAAAAGGCATTCGATGCTATTAGCGGCCTCACAAGAACTAAGGTCAGCTTTATTAATGTAAGTTCGCATGCCTTATTTCACTAGGACAAACACATTTTGGTTTTTCATATCGTACAGTCGCACAGACTAGTAAACTGTTCCGTGCATTCAACTCTCCTTTTTTGTGAAACATGGACATTGTACTTGGACGATATGAAAAGGCTGGCTGCATTCGAGATGTGGATATTTAGACGCCTGGGCCATACATATCATGGTCAGACGGGATGTTCTAGATGTTCTAGATGTTCAGATGTTCTAGATAATAATATGAATGTCACAAAAACCTTGATGAAAGACATTAACTCAAGAAAACTAAAATATTTTGGCCATGTTAAAAGAAATCAGAACATCCAAAAAAGTGTACTGGAAGGGATTATAGAAGGCAGGAGACTTGGAAGATGCAGAGGACGCCAGCACAGTGTGTGGTGTAACAACGTAAAGGAGTGGACAGGAAAGAGTGTGGCCGCATGTACATACAATGTACATTGTAGTAAGGCGGCCATGAACAGAACAGATTGGAGGTCCATAGTCGCCAAGCTTCGGACTGAAGACGGCACTTAAGAAGAAGAAGGTTCTTTGTAAGGTGATCGTATTGTATGAGTTGAAGTGAGGGACTCGGCTTCTAACTTTTTGAGACATACACTGTACTTAGAAACTGCTCCATAACATTTTAAAGAGCATTCATGTCTAAGAGGTATTCAAAGCTTATTGAATTGAAATGTAGAATTAGAATTGGTTTTAGAACAGCTGAGATATCGGAAAATCAAGCAAAACAAAGTGATTCTTATAAAAGTTGGGTCACACTTTTTATTCAGATCGCTTTATTGTCCCCGCCGAACGAGTTTGAGCAGGGGACTATGAAACGGGCTCCGTACGTGTGTGTGTGTCTGTGTGTGTGTATGTGTGTGCGTCCGTGTGTGATCAAAATGTTCAGTTTGCTACTTCTCTGTAATTTATGAGCCAATCATTATTCTGTTTGCTTTATATGATAGCACTACATGGGAGCTTTGAAACTTCTACACAGAATTTCAGTTGTGACCTTTGACCTTGACCTTTGACCTATAATGTACATTTTGCTACAAAATGCTACTCCTTCGCCATTTCTAACCCGATTTCAATTCTGTTTGCTTTATGTGATGGCACTAGGTGAGGGCTTTAAAACTTCTTCACAGAATTTAACCTTTGACTTCTTTGACCTTTGACCTTGATTTTTGACCTATATTGTACATTTTGCTACAAAATGCTACTCCTTCGCCATTTCTAACCCGATTTCGATTCCGTTTGCTTTATGTGATGGCACTAGGTGATGGCTTCAAAACTTCTACACAGAATTTTGACTTCTTTGACCTTGATTTTTGACCTATATTGTACATTGGCTACAAAATGCTACTCCTTCGCCATTTCTAACCCGATTTTGATTCCATTTGCTTTATGTGATGGCACTAGGTGAGGGTTTCAAAACTTGTGCACAGAATTTTGACCTTTGACTTCTTTGACCTTTGACCTTGATTTTTGACCTATATTGTACATTGGCTACGAAATGCTACTCATTCGCCATTTCTAACCCGATTTGATTTCGATTCTGTTTGCTTTATGTGATGGCACTAGGTGAGGGCTCCAAAACTTCTACACAGAGTTTTGACCTTTGACTTCTGTGACCTTTGACCTCGATTTTTGACCTGTATTGTACATTTTGCTACAAAATGCTACTCCTTCGCCATTTCTAACCCGATTTCGATTCCATTTGCTTTATGTGATGGCACTAGGTGAGGGCTTCAAAACTTTTCCACAGAATTTTGACCTTTGACTTCTTTGACCTTGACCTTGATTTTTGACCTATATTGTACATTGGCTACAAAATGCTACTCCGCCATTTCTAATCTGATTTTGATTCCGTTTGCTTTATGTGATGGCACTAGGTGAGGGCTTCAAAACTTCTACACAGAATTTTGACCTTTGACTTCTTTGACCTTTGACCGTGATTTTTGACCTATATTGTACATTTTGCTACAAAATGCTACTTTCGGCGGGGACATATATTACTCACCGCGTAATTTCTACTTTTTTGCTTATCTGATTGATGTGGTTAGTCCATGCTGATGCTCTACCGATTTCATCTCTCTGTATGTGGTGGGTCTTATGCCACATAACAGGCGAATGTTGTGATGAAGAAATCAGTATATTGTATATGCTTGTTTCGGATGTCTCAGCCATTTTAATGCAGTGTAACAGATTTCCAAGAAATAAACTTTGAATTCCTTTTACAATTATGCTCTTTCATATTTCATGAGAGGTTTCTAGTTATCTATAGAAAAAAAAGATAAATCATAATTTGAAAACGTTGCAAATCCAAAAGCCTCATTCTAGATCACCTCAACCGAAACTGTACCATTTCTTTAAATGCCATCACTTGTTGCTTTTTTATGGAAAAATCAAAAAAGATTTTTTTTTTTTCCTTATTGCCCTATTCTTTTATCATAGAGCAGAAAAATCTGCAACAAACTTCAGTTCTCATTTTTGATTAAAAACTTGACTATGCTTTTCCTGACAAGACCAACACAATAATGTAAATTGAAATTAGGATGAAATCAAGTTCGTAGAGATCAGTTTGGCTTTGTATCTGTCTGAATATGAATAATTGCTCATTTTAAGTAATTGTTATAAAAACGAATTGTTATTACAGAATTGAACGATATTTTTTTATTTATCTATTTCAGTTTTATTTCCACAGGGTAGTCTCATCAAGACCAGCAGGTCCTGCTCTTCCAGAGAGCCCTGCCCATGATAAAAGTACATTAAACATTCATCGTAACACAAAGTTAACCTTCATACATTATTGAACAGTAAAACATTAAAATCTACACACATGAATACTTATCATAATACAGCACAATCAAAATGAAATAAAATCATCTCAATAGATATATTTCTTTACATAGAATAAAAGTGAAATAACCCATCCCCCTCCCCCCCCCCCCCAAAAAAAAATAATAATAATTACAAACTCACACGCCTACGTACGCACACACAATGCAGGCCACTTGGCGCAGACACGTTGGTGCACCAACCCGAAAATCTAACGCACACATGTATACCGTTACACACACACACACACACACACACACACATACACACATTTACATAGACACACACACATGGACACACACATCCGTGCGCACACACACATGTACACACACACATGCGCGCGCACACACACACACACACACACACTCACTCATACATCGTCCCATACTTTCTTACACTCCACTTCCAATAAATGCAGAGCGAACTCATGCATGATACATAGCGTGCCTGTATGGGGGATGCACACACACAAGCGGGAAGGTGAGACCTCCGTGAGTACCTGTGCGCCTACGCTGTACGTACACACATACACGTGCTCGCGTGTTATACACAATAATAACAGTACAATAAGTTATTCATGTGCGTGTATAAAATAGCAAGATTAAAAACAAAACAAAAATGTCACACATCTAAAACAAAGTGCTATGGGGAAGTCACCTTCAACATGCAAATACGGGTAAATCAAAATGATCAAGGCACCGCTATAGACAAAACTAGAAATGTCGCTAAGGCGACTGGTATGCCCCCGCCATAATGCATGATTCTCCTAATTGGTCTAAAGTACATGTGGACAATGTGTGATTACATTTTCACAAAATTGGCAAAATATCAAAATGACAAGTTTGTCACAAACAGTATATGACATGGCATGAAGACATGAAGACAGTATATGACATGGCATAACACACACTGAGATAATTATTTCAAAAACAGAATACATGCAATAACAGAGGTTAATGTGTATTGGTACTCGTCAAAAAGTTGTAATCTTACCAGAGTTTTTGCTTCAACATTGAGGAGCAGTTTGTGGCTTTTGATGATCAATGTACTGATTCTGGTGATTTCTTTCTAGTTGATTCCTGATTCATTTATTGCCTGTCTAATGATTCCTGTTATCTCCTTTTGAGCTCATGTTTTCTTGAAAGCTTGTGGCTTCTTTCTATCCGCTTGGCTTTGAATCTCTGTAAATCTTGACACCATTTTGAGAGCTTGTGTCTCATATTTTTTCTAGGGCTCTTGCAAAATTAGTTTTGATTCTTGTTCTCAGAGCTTGCTGTATAGTTATGTTTTGCCTTGATGCTTAGTTTTTTCTTCTGGGCTCTTGCTCCCTTCCATTTTTTTCTTTAATAATGTCAGAAGAATTTCAGGTTCTTCACAGGAGCATTCATTAGACAAATTTCTTGATCAGACAAATTATCTGTGACTGTTGAATTCCAAATCCATACAAACATAAAGTCCTGTCTTCATGATCAATGTTGAAATTCTCAAAAGAGTCTGATATTGTCTGTTACATTTTCTGCATCATGGAAAGGAAGGGAACAGCCAGAGACACTGTCATGTGGTCTGAGTAGAATGATGGTATTATGCTGAGCACATCAGTGTCTTGAAAGCATCGATTCATGAACAGAAGATCAAGAACTCCTCCTCTACAGTGGGTGGTCTGGTGTACAAACTGAGGGAATCCATATAGTAGCTTGTGAGCTTGATCAAGTTTGTCTTGCATTTTCTTGTACATGATAAGTCGATGTTGAAATCTCCACATATGAAAGCTGGAATATTCTCTGGCACTCTCTGAAGGAGAATTTCAAAGTTGCGCATGAAAGAACGTGATGATGTTCGTGGGTTGTTGTAGAGCGAGATGATTACAATTCTGAAATTGTCATCTTGTACATGAGTGAGAAGTACCATTTGGTGCTCCAAGTTGATGTCCTCATTGTGGAAGTGTTTGACTACTTTAAGGTCATGGCGTATGTACATGAGTAAACCACCATGCCTATGTCCCCGGAAGCTTGTCTTGTTTATTTCGGATACTACTGAAATTGTTTATCTGAGGCTCTGAATCTTCTGGCGTAAGCCAAGTTACTTGAAAGCACATAATGTGTTGGTCTTGAGCGTGGACTTCTTGAAAGAAGCAGGCAGCATGAGGTTTGATTGAATTGATGTTCACACTCTGCATTTTGAAATACACTTCTTGGATTCTTGAATTCTTGGATGTGTACAGAGGAACTTGAGGTGTAAATGGAGATTCCGTTTGAATTCTTTCCATCTCTTTGAGAGACTCTCTGTTTACCTTCACCTTGTCTGCTGTCAATTCACCTAGGAAATGGAGACCACTTATGTCTTTTGTTCTGCAAATAGCAGTGTAGAATTGGCCATGCATGAAGCGGCCACTGCATGACACCACAACAGACTCCTCTGTCTTCCCCTGTTCCTTGTGAATAGTCACTCCCCAAGCAAGGGCCAGAGGAAATTGGATTCTTTTTGAAGTGACTGTGGAGGATCTTTTGCTCAGGTATACAGGAGCTTCCACAGTTGGAATAGGTGTTGAATCTTCATCAGGCAAGATTCCCTTTGAAGCAAATCTGCAATTCTTCCCCACTCTCTCATCATCAAACTTTACTAGAATGTACTTCGGTTTCAAGGGCGCCGGAAGCGGGGGGGCAGGGGTGGCACTTGCCCCCCCAAACAAAATGTTGGGGGGGCAAAACGAGTTTTTGCCCCCCAAAGTGCCCCCTGTAACAAATAATTAATCACTGATTTAAAGACCAAAATGAACAATAAAGGCATATTTCTTGTCTAAATGTTGTAATTTCCTAACTGAAAATGCAAAATTTTTCGCCCCTAACGGGGCGAAAGTGCACTAACAACATACATTATTGTATCTATACACTAATAATAACTTATGAGTAAATTTTGTGCATAGATGGTAGCCTCGTGTCCTCGAGTGTGCCCGCTGAAACATACCTTTAGTAAACCTTACATATTTCATTTTCTTCTTTGCTTTCTAGTAGTATAAGAATATTTTTCATTGTTCGAACGATGCGATCACGTTTAAGCTTTTAATGAGTACATTTCAGATAAATTGCAAAGTGAAAGTGGCTCGCTCTATAAAAGCGACTTTTATACTCTGTTTTTACAAAAAGTCCCTACCGTGGGAGGGGGTATCCCCCTCCCACACCCTCCCCCGCTCGGTCGCTTCGCTCCCTCGACGAGGATCTCACAACATCACATAATATACCCCCGTATGTTATTCATTTTCTTCTTTGCTTTCTAGTAGTATAAGAATATTTTTCATTGTTCGAACGATGCGATCACGTTTAAGCTTTTAATGAGTACATTTCAGATAAATTGCAAAGTGAAAGTGGCTCGCTCTATAAAAGCGACTTTTATACTCTGTTTTTACAAAAAGTCCCTACCGTGGGAGGGGGTATCCCCCTCCCACACCCTCCCCCGCTCGGTCGCTTCGCTCCCTCGACGAGGATCTCACAACATCACATAATATACCCCCGTATGTTATTCATTTTCTTCTTTGCTTTCTAGTAGTATAAGAATATTTTTCATTGTTCGAACGATGCGATCACGTTTAAGCTTTTAATGAGTACATTTCAGATAAATTGCAAAGTGAAAGTGGCTCGCTCTATAAAAGCGACTTTTATACTCTGTTTTTACAAAAAGTCCCTACCGTGCGAGGGGGTATCCCCCTCCCACACCCTCCCCCGCTCGGTCGCTTCGCTCCCTCGACGAGGATCTCACAACATCACATAATATACCCCCGTATGTTAAGATCATGGTCCTTCCAACTGATTTTTTTCAATATGTTAATTCCATAGAAATTTGCTTTTAAATGTTCTATAAAGGCGACTTTTATACTCTGTTTTTACAAAAAGTCCCTACCGTGGGAGGGGGTATCCCCCCTCCCACACCCTCTCCCCGCTCGGTCGCTTCGCTCCCTCGCCGAAGATCTCGCACCATCACATTATTAATGTACTCCCGTATGTTATGATCATAGTCCTTCCAACTGATTTTTTCAACATGTTAATTCCCCAGAAATTTGCTTTAATTCTCTATAAACGCGACTTTTATACTCTGTTTTTACAAAAAGTCCCCACCGTGGGAGGGGGTATCCCCCCTCCCACACCCTCCCCCTGCTCGGTCACTTCGCTCCCTCGCCGAGGATCTCACACCATCACATTATTATGTACTCCCGTATGTGATAATCACAGTCCTTCGCACTGATTATTTTCACCATGTTTAATTCCTTAGAAATTTGGTCTATAAACGCGACTTTTGTACCCTGTTTTACAAAAGCTCCCTACAGTGGGGGGGGGGGGGGGGGGGAGGGGTATCCCCCTTTCCACCCCCCCCCCCCGCTCATTCGCTTCGCTCACGCGCCGAGGATCTCACATCGTCACAATGTGCCCCCGTTGAGATTTTGCCCCCCCAAAACCAGAAGTGTTCCGGCGCGCTTGTTCGGTTTGAATGATGCATCAGAAACATCAATATTCTTCGTTAGAACTACTCTTGCTCCTACTCCAACTGTTAATTGTGCTGAAAGCCCACCAGCATTTTGAAAGAACTGTGGTGTTTCAATTCTCTGTGTTTGTACATCTCTCTTTGAATCAACAGCCATGAAGCTAAATTTCTGACTAGGTAGTTTTTCCAGCATTCGACTGTTGTGTTCATCCTTCATTTTATTGGACACGAACATGTGTGTTACATCCACAGGGTACTCGGTTGCTGATTTGGAGGTTTGTCTTGATTGCAGGACAGCAATGTCTTTCTCAGTTTGCTTTCCAATGCGCACTCTATTGAGGAGATGTGCAAAGTCTTGGTCATCCTTCTGTCTTTGGATTTCTGTCAATTCGATGACTTTGAAATGAGACGTCCAAAGGAACCATACACTGCTGCAATCTCATCATCAGGAGGCATGTAAATTGGCCTTTGCGCCACTGCAGGCAGCTGCATTAAATCTCAAACGGCCAGAATAGAGACTCCACCAAATGGTTCATTGCTGCCCATGACATCACATAACTGCCTGTGTATAGTTAGCAACATGTCAGCACTGACCATTGATATTTCATCAATTATCACCACTTTTGTGTCTTGAAGAGCTTCTTTCATTGAAGCTAGTTTTTCTGTAGTAGAGGAATGTAATCATCATCTTTCCTTTTTTGGATTGGAAGTTTAAAGGCTGCATGGCAGGTATGCCCGGCTATGTTGTACGCAGCTGCGCCTGTTGGTGCACAGACCAAGATGTGCCCGTCTCTGTCTTTCCCACTTCTTGCAAACATACGTTTGATTTTCTGTACAATTGTTCTGACGAGGAAGGATTTGCCTACTCCAGCTCCACCTGTCAGGAAGATATGGAGCGGCTTTTCTTTTCTTGACAAAGCTACTGCTGATGACCAGTTTACAATGAAGTTGTGCAGCTCATATTGTTTGGGATTTAGTGACATGATTATCTTTATCCATTCATCCTGGATGACAACCTCTGTTGATACATCATATTCATGTGGAACACTGCCAGTGTCAGCTTGAGCAGTATTAGTAGCTTCTGTGTCAAATGCATTGTGTAAACTTTCATCTGTCTGCCTGCCTTCCATTTGTTCCTCCATTCTGGCTTGTTCAGTTTGTGGGGCTACATTCACCCAACTGTCCTCTGGAATTCCATTTTGTTCAATGTCTTCCAATACATCAGCAAGTTCTTCAGCATGATGTTCATACATCTCTTTGTTCCTTTTCAAGTCTTCATACTTAGCCTCATAGCTCTGTTTGTATGAATCCTGGAACAGATCTTGTATCTCATTTCGCCAAGGGAAGTACAGCATCAACTGGGAATGATAGTACTCTTCAGATTGTTTCTTTAAGGACCACTGATGACTTCGGATGATGGCTGGTGTACCTCTTTTACTCATATTTCCCATATTATCCTGCAATTTGATGATTGCAGATAGATGGTCACGTTCTTTCTCATCAGTATGGTCATCTTCCTCGTCACTTCCCTTACTCTGTTGGTATGTCTTGTATTTTGCAGCAAAGTCTGCCAGACACAAGCCCTCCAATTCGTCTGGTCTAGCAGCATATTTTTCCACAAGACCAGTCTGGAACACATCTGGATCCTCATCATTCATGGTGTTGATGATAGCCATTGGCTTGAGAAGTCGAGTTCTGTTTTGAGGTAGATCAGTAGGGACAAAGACTACTTGTCTGGAGCCACGGGTCAAAGGTAATGACAGCAGTCTGTATGTGGCTTCTTGGGCACTCACTTCCCTATGTGTCAGGAATTTATGTGCCACATTCTTCATGGTTTGTTTTGTTCCTAGATGCTTAGAACTTTTACTCACTGCTTTTAGTACATCTCCCAATGTCTTTTCCGGTTTTGAGATATAGGAGGCAAGATACATGACACATGAGTATACATTTGTTACGAACTGTACATCCAAGTTGGCCTCCCAGCTCTTCATTAGCATGAAATTGTAGTTATTGACATTGCATTCGTATGGTGTCCTTTTCAGAAGAACTGCAGGTTGTCCTCCTTTAGTTTGTTTCCAGTGGAGGGCTTTCAGGTACGTTTCTTCAGAGACATTGCATTTCCTCAGCACATCATCCAAAGTAGTTTGTTGATTCACATCTTTCAACTGATCGAGGACAGCCGTCAAAGCATTAGTGAACACTTTCTTCTCCCCTTCCGTTGGTATTGATTCCAGGGGCTTGAAGACAACAGTTTGATTAAGTGGTGGTCTTGGAAAATGAAATGACTTCCCATTTTTGTTGCAGGCTTGTGAGTGGGTGTGTCGTTGTACGAGGTGTAGCAGATTAGACATTTCAGGATCATCGTCTGGATATTGACAGGACATCTTGCCTTCGATGAACTCTTTGATTTCATTTTCATCATTCTCCTCAAAAGTAGGGGCATTTTTAACCCAGGCGAGCATGTGCACATGTGGTGATCCCCTGTGTTGATACTCGATTCGGTACTTATAATCCACTATTTCGCCAAGAGGGTTAAGTTGCTTGTTCATAAGAATATACTTGAAGAAATGTTGAACCCTCGAGTCAAAATGCCTTGCAGCTGTAACAGGGTCTGATCGCAGATATCTACACTTCTCTTCCCATGACAAAGCTTTGACATCTTCATCGGTGACAGTTTTACCTTGTTGCTTGGCAATAACTTGAGCCAAATCTGGCCATTTCAGGTCTGCAGTGGAGAGAGTTATGAACCACGTGCATGGTCCGAGCTGTCTGATCATGCCATGAAGATCATAGAAGAGCTTATTGAAATATGCTGGAGATCCTCTGATCTTGTGAAGGAAGTAGATCCCCAGATCATCTCTCGCAATGCATTTCTCTTTCACTTCCCCTGCAGTGACACTTTGTGATTTTCCTTTTCGTAGACTCAAACTAATGCTATCTCCAACTTCTTGAGCTTCAGCTCTGTATTGTGCGTAGAAGATATAATCAATGTTCTGGGCAAATCTTCTGTCACAATTAAATATTCTAGCTTGAAAGTACTTTTTCAGTGACAATTTCTTCTGCCTCTGGTATGAAAACCCAAATCGTCCTTTCGGGAACAATTGAGGGAAACTCAACTCTTCTGCATGAGTATCAGTAAAAAAGCTTTGTGGCTTTTTACCTTCTCCTGGTGCAATGTGTAGTGTCTGACCATCTGCAACAAAGTCTTTTGGTTGAATACAAGAGTCAAGTGGCAGTCCACTAAACTTGGATCTTTCATCTTCTTCCTCTTGCTCAACTTCTGCAGTTCCTTCTTCAGGGGTATCTTTCTCCAACACTGAATCTCTTGCATCTCGTCTGTCCTTAACAAAAGCACTGGCTACAGACTTTTTACTTTCTTCTTCTCTTGTGTTTTGATTTTCTTCTTCAGAAACACTTTTCTGGATTAAATTTTCCTCCTGCTCTTTGTCAACCTGCTGGACAAGTTCTCCTGTAACTACTTCATGTCTTGGGTCTACCACTGTTTCTTACTGTGTATCACGTTGATTTTGTTGGTCTGGTGAAAAATCATTTCCTTCACCTGTAAGAGATTCCCACAGTCCTTGATTTTGCTGCATACTTTCATCAATCCAGTCATTATTAATTATGACATCAGCATACAGGGGATTCTGAAGATCTTCTTTTATGATACGCACAGCATTTCTTACTTTTCTGGGACGGACAGTTTGTGCAAATACATGTCCTCTGTAAGTCAGTTTTCTCTTCACTTTGACCGTAATGAAGGTTTCAGAAGTTGGGACCTGAGGCAACACTGATGCCAGCTGTTCCGGTTCAATGGGAACATTTACTACGCACCCATGAATTGCTTTTTGTCGGCCACGTGGAAGAGCTAGTATTTTCATAAATGGGATTCGTCTTGCAACAAAAACACTTTCAAGAGAGTTGAGCTCTGCTAGTTGCTGGGGAATCTCATCCAGTTGCAGGCCGTTAGCTACAGCAAGTGGTGGCATCTTCTTTGCTTTCACTGACTGATGACAGGACATGCACACATACTCTTTACCATCAAATGATATTTTGCCTGTTCTCAAGTTTGACTCTGGAAAAGTAGTGCTCTTGTATATCTTGACAGATGTTCTATACAGAAGTCTGTTGCATATAGTGCAAATAAAACATGGACCACTTCTAATTTCTCTTTTAAAGTTGATGACCGATTTTTCAAAATCACATCTTTTCTTTTTTTGTGCCTTTCGTTCTCTTTCATTTCTTGCTAGCCTGACTTCAGAGGACTCCCGCTTCCTACTCTGTGCTTCTCGTTCTCTTTCATTTCTGCTTTGTCTGACATCTACTGATTCCCTTTTCTTTCTTTTTGGTTCCCCCTCTCTTTCATTTCTTGCTAGCCTGACTTCAGAGGACTTCCGCTTCCTATTCTGTGCTTCTCGTTCTCTTTCATTTCTGCTTTGTCTGACATCTACTGATTCCCTTTTCTTTCTTTTTGGTTCCCTCTCTCTTTCATTTCTTGCTAGCCTGACTTCAGAGGACTCCCGCTTCCTCTTTTGTGCCTTTTGTTCTCTTTCATTTCTGCTTTGTCTGACATCTACTGATTCCCTTTTCTTTCTTTTTGGTTCCCTCTCTCTTTCATTTCTTGCTAGCCTGACGTCAGAGGACTCCCGCTTCCTATTCTGTGCCTCTCGTTCTCTTTCATTTCTACTTTGTCTGACATCTGCTGATTCCCTTTTCTTTCTTTTTGGTTCTCTCTCTCTTTCATTTCTTGCTATCCGGAACACTGAAGACTCACGTTTCCTTTTCTGTGTCTCTCGTTCCCTTTTGTTTCTTTGTAATCTGTAGCAAGGTTCCTTACGTTGGTTTTCTTTACGTATTCTGTCTCCTTTTTGGCGTCTCAAACGTTCATCTCTCTTGCATTTCTGTCTGTTTCATGTGTCCAGTTCACTGTTATTAAATGTTCTGTGTCTTCTTTTTGCACTGAACTGGTAGTGCTTTCTTTCTGCTTGGATGCTAACTTTGGAATGGTATAACCTTTCAGCCAATCCTGTTTATCGGTCAGATTTGATTGTCTTTGTGTTTGACTGTTCTCTTTCTTCCTTACACAGACAGTCCTGTGGCTTGGCTTCCGTTTATTTTTCTTTGGCATTGTTCTAGTCCATTGATGACGACCTCACAGCAATATTACCTATAACCGAAACATTACTGAAATCAAGGTCACTGTCACTTTCAGGGGAACCATGAGGGCATTTAAATGAAACAACAAATGCATTCCTGGTTCCTGAAACATTCAAAATATAATAACTCAAAATCTCTTCTACTTCAGAGAAGCTAAACTAAACATTTTTCAACATGCAATGAAAAGCAGTCTGAAGTAAAATTGCAAACCAAACTAAGTGAAACACAGAACATCATGCACATAAAACCTGACCATTTAGACATAATGCATCTAGTTCCTATATGACAATTAGCACCAACAACATTCTTTAATTCTGTGTATACGTAGATGTGCTCATCATGTGCTATACACATCAAAATACACGTGCAGTAAAAGGCAGACCAGAAGGTGAGATGTGGATTGCAAAAGAAATAGCAGGGATATACAATAAATGCATTATGTTACCGACACCGCGACGAGGATGCATGGTTTATTCAAACCATCTGCATGTACCATCAGGGGGCAAGTGATTATTCTCCTGAATTGTTTTTGAAATTTGTTGTATGACAACATGAGCAAATGTTGAAAATGTGGAATTTGCTTAATCTAAAGGTGCAATCACACATCGCCGGTTTAGATGGCGGTTCATGGCGGTTCAGCAAATCGCCGTGCTCCGCCAAAGACCGTGTTTACACCGTACACAAACCGTGGTCATCCGTCACCCATCCGCCATGAACCCCGAGAACCGCGGGGAACCGCGGGGAACCGCCAGAAAAATTAAACATGCTTAATTTTTCGTGGCGGTCTTGGCGGTTTGAAATGGACCGTGTTCACATCGCCATTCATCGTGTTAAGAACGGCATCCTCCGTGTTTGCACCGCAGGATCCGTGATAATACCGTATTAACACCGCCATAATTTTCAAGCGAAAAGAAACAATGAACTTAAAAGAGAATAATGGCTCCGGCGACACTTCGTGGCGGAGCAGTAAAAAATGGAGATAAACGCAAAGATGAACCCATAATGCAAGATCGGGCAAATATATTGAATGCTACAGTTTCCTTACTTCTTTAACACATATACAGTAACAAATAAAGTTTAATGTTCAAAAAGTTGTTAGGTATGTTGAATATAGTACATCATTTACATTAAAAGGTAAGTTCATAATTTTATCAAAGCTTAACAGCTTTTAAGATGGCCAGCAACGTGTGAAACACACAGAAGACTTATAATGTAAATATGTTAGGTTCTGCTTTCGTGATTATGTATGCCATTTTTGTAAGACATGTTGATACAGATATAGTGAAACTTAAAAGAGTAGAGGGAAAAGCAATGTTGAAACTTGAAAAAACACTATAATATGCTTCTTTGATAATGTATAATGTACATAATATGTCTTTTTTATTGACTGCTGTTAAAGATATCATTATTATATCATCATTATTACCGGTCTATAGCGCATAATACCTTTGGCAAGGTCTCTATGCGCTTTAGAGGGGGAACAAAAAGATAAACAGGAAAAGGTAATTTCAGAAACAGTAACATGTTGCATAAATCATCATCTACAATCACTATGTTACTATTTTAACAGTTAAGTATTTAAAAACATTTTGGACTTATTGATGGAATTTGCATGTTCTATCACTTGGGATGCTGTTCCACAGTTCTGGGGCGGCATTAACCACGTTTGCCATCTATAGTAGTTTGTCGTAATGGATCGAGGGTAACCTATACAGATTCCCCTTACGATTTAGGAACTCTCCTAGGCTCATATTTCACAAGAAGCTCTGAAAGATAAGAAGGAGCAATTTTGTGAAAACATGGATAAACAAGCAACAAGATCTTAAATTGAACACGCCAAATAATTATGTGAAAACTTAATTAAGAAAGAATAAAAAAAGAGAGATGTTGAAACAAGCAAGTATACTTGTACATCACTTGATAAATAAACCTACAAATGAACAGGAAACTTTGGAAACTATTTTGGATTCTGCTTTGATAGGTATGTCTTTTTAATGACAGTTAATACGGTTATTTTAAGAATTAAAAGAGAAAGAGAAAAGTCACATTGAAACTTGAAGGTAATTGGTTGTTGCATCACTTATATCAATCTGTAAAACACAGGTGGTTACAACGTTTCATAATTTCTTTAAAATTATGTTTACCTAACAAAGCAAAACGCTCATAGTTGAAACCCATTGAGGACAAGTGAAAGGGCTCTGATTGCATCCAACTACATGGGCTTGGTATGGACTCCTCCACCTTCCGGGACGATACGTGTTACTACCGCGCCAATCCGCGTTTGCTCCGTGTTCAAAACGTGTTGAGAACGTAGTCAAAGTGCTTTCCGCCATCATTGGGACACGGTTCACGGCGGTTCGAGAACCGCCATGAACCGCCATCTAAACCGGCGATGTGTGATCGCACCTTTACAGAATGGGTAAATTAGCAAAAAACAAAGTGTTCATGAATTCTTTTAATCAAAGTTCTTATTTTGCTAGATATGGATACTTTAACAATAGGAAACATACGAAAACTGCCATTGAAGATGCAGATAACTTGAATGGTGTCATAACATGAATGGAAAAAGCAAACAAAAAACAAGGAAAAGTAGAAATTACGCGGTGCGTAATATATGTCCCCGCCGGAAGTAGCATTTTGTAACAAAATGTGCAATATAGGTAAAAAATCAAGGTCAAAGGTCAAAGAAGTCAAAGGTCAAATTTCTGTGTAGAAGTTTTGAAGCCCTCACCTAGTGCCATCACATAAAGCAAATGGAATCGAAATTGGGTTAGAAATGGCGAAGGAGTAGCATTTTGTAGCCAATGTACAATATAGGTCAAAAATCAAGGTCAAAGGTCAAAGAAGACAAAGGTCAAAATTCTGTGTAGAAGTTTTGAAGCCCTCACCTAGTACTATCACATAAAGCAAATGGAATCGAAATCGGGTTAGAAATGGCGGAGTAGCATTTTGTAGCAAAATGTACAATATAGGTCAAAAATCAAGGTCAAAGGTCAAAGAAGTCAAAGGTGAAAATTCTGTGTAGAAGTTTTGAAGCCCTCACCTAGTGCCATCATATAAAGCAAACGGAATCGAAATCGGGTTAGAAATGGCGAAGGAGTAGCATTTTGTAGCAAAATGTACAATATAGGTCAAAGGTCAAGGTCAAAGGTCACAACTGAAATTCTGTGTAGAAGTTTTAAAGCTCCCATGTAGTGCTATCATATAAAGCAAACAGAATCAAAATTGGCTCATAAATGACAGAGAAGTAGCAAATTGAACATTTTGATCACACACGGACGCACGGACGGACGCACGGACGTACGGACACACACACGTACGGAGCCCGTTTCATAGTCCCCTGCTCGAACTCGTTCGGCGGGGACAACAAATACCATTACCATGGCAACACCTAAGAAAGAAGATGAGAAAGTACCTCGAGCTGCTACTCAAGATTTTTCCAAGATTTACTGCAATAATTTGATGTCACGATGGAAGTAGTTCAATCTGCAAGGGTTTTTCCAGATTTATTGCTATTAAAATGTTGTCAACATTGCAACACAGTTTCTGACACGTCGAAAAATATGCGTTGCACTTCTTCGCTCCAAGACCAATGTGTGTGCCACATTTCATGAGCTTCAGTCGAATACAGAGGAAGTAGTTCAATCCGCAAGATCTTTCCTTGATCTTCTGCCATTTAAATGCCGTTACCATGGCAACGCAGCTTCCGATACGTCCAAAAAATATGTCTTGCACATCTTCCCACCAAGACTATTGTGTGTGCCACATTTCATAAGCTTTTGTCAAAAATTGAGGAAGTAGTTCAATCCACAAGACCTTTCCTTGATCTTCCGCCATTAATATGCCGTTACCATGGCAACGCAGCTTCCGACACGTCCAAAAAATATGTCTTGTACATCTTCCCACCAAGACCAATGTGTGTGCCACATTTCATGAGCTTCAGTCGAATAGAGAGGAAGTTGTTCAATCCGCAAGATCTTTCCTTGATCTTCTGCCATTTATATGCCGTTACCATGGCAACGCAGCTTCCGACACGTCCGAAAAATACGTCTTCCACATCTTCCCACCAAGATCAAGGTGTGTGCCACATTTCATAAGCTTTGGTCAGAAAACTGAGGAAGTAGTTAAATCCGCAAGATCTTTCCTTGATCTTCTGCCATTAATATGCTGTTACCATGGCAACGTACTTTCGGGTACTGTCAAAAAATGCGTCTTGCACATCTACAACCAAAGGCACACATCTGTACCAAGTTTCATGGAAATTGGGCAAAAACTGAGGAAGTAGTTTGCAACACAAAATTTTCCATCATTTTGGCTCATAATATGTGAGCTGTTACCATGGCAACATACTTTTTGTCACTGTCAAGAAATGTGTCATGCTGACCTATATCCTAAGACAAACATTCAATATGAATTCCTTGAGAATTGGAAGAACACTGATGAAGCAGTTTTGCCATGAAGCATTTTGCCCTATATTTTACCAATAACATGCCGTTACCATGGCAATGCACTTTTTGCCACTGCAGAAATATGTGTCTTGCACATTAACATATTCAGATGAACATCTGTACCTAATTTCATAAAAATTGATCAAAAACTGTGGGAGGAGTTCGCGACGCAAGATTTGTACCCATTTTTGCCCATAATATGCCGTTACCATGGCAACGTACTTTTGGGTACTGTCAAAAAATACGTCTTGCACATCTACAACCCAAGGCACACATCTGTGCCAAGTTTTATGGGAATCGCTTGAAAACTGAGGAAGTAGTTCGCGACGCAAGATTTGCAACGGACCGACCGCCCGACTGTCCGCTGATTCCTATATACCCCCTTCAAACTTCGTTTGGCGGGGGTATAATAAATAAACAAACAAACAAACAAACAAACAAAAGAGGTACCCGCACTCCTTCCCGTGCAGGGTCACAGAAATAACCTATATGGTATGTGTGATTTCCATGCCACCTTACCCTGGACCTTAAAGCAACAATAAGAGACCCGCGGGTCTAGCGCTCACCTGAGTATCGCAAGTTCACCTTTCACGCAGTCACTATAAATCTAAATTATTCACAGCTCTATACTAAAATTTGACCAGGCATTCTTAAGTAGAAGATGAAAATGTACAATAAGGGCCCAAATTTTTTAAGATTCCTTAATTTGGGGGGATTGGGGCCCCCTGGGGCCCACTGGGTGGGGCATGGTGCCCACTTTGATAAATTGAGATCCTGACCCCCTAGGGATGCTACCTGCCAAGTTTGACGAAAATCCATCATGAGGTTTTCAGGAAGAAGATGAAACTGTACAATTCAGGCCCCTATTTGGACCTTCCCACGCCCCCCCCCCCCCAACCCCCAAGAGGGGCACCCCTGGATCTGCTATGAACAAACTTGAAACTACAGTCATTAATGTACTCACTCATAGTATTATCTTAGCTCTATAACTTCTAATTCTAGAGAAGATTTTTAAAGATTCCTTCATTTTTTTTTTTTTTTTTTGGGGGGGGGGGTTTGGGCCCCCCCTGGGTGGGGCATGGTGCCCATTTTAACGAAATGAGATCCTAACCCCCTAGGGATGCTACCTGCCAAGTTTGGTGAAAATGGGTCATGGGGTTCTCAAGAGCAAGATGAAAATGTACAATTTAAGCCCTATTAGGACCCCTCCCCACCCCCCTCCCCTGGGTCGCAAGGGGGGCACCCCTGATTCTGCCATGAACAAACTTTAAACTACAGTCATCAATGTACTAACTCATAGTATTAACTTAGCTCTATCACTTCTGGTTCTAGAGAAGATGATTTTTACAGATTCCTTAATTTTGGGGGGTTTGGGCCCCCCTGGGGCCCCCTGGGTGGGGCATGGTGCCCATTTTAACAAATTGAGTTCCTAACCCCCTAGGGATGCTACCTGGCAAGTTTGATGAAAATTGGTCTTGGGGTTTTCAAGAAGAAGATGAAAATGTAAAAAGTTTACGCACGACGGACAACGGACGCCGGACGAAGGTCGATCGCAATAGCTCACTTGAGCCTTTGGCTCAGGTGAGCTAAAAATAATAAAATCCGAAGTTGCTGTTTAAAACACGTAACACTGCAAAGATTTACAGTTTTGAACGAATAACGGTAGTTTGTTGAACAGTTTTGCTCCGGTAACTGCTAAGGTGCGAACCTTAAAATCTGTCTTACATCTTGGAATAAATGAGGGACTATTAATAGCATATCGTGTAAAATAATATACTGGTCGTTTACTAAGACATGAATTCAAATATATTGGGGCTATATTATTCAATATTTTAAAAACCATCAAACACTTGGTATTTAATCCTTTGTTGCACTGTTTGCCAATTCAAAATACTGATAAGGTTGCTTTGTATGGTGGAATAATCTGCATGTGATGTTAATCGTGCATACCTATTTTGTAACTTTTGCAATTTTGTGATGTTTGCTTTAGAGTTACAATAATCTATATGCGGCAGTATCAACGAGTAATATAACTTTCTTAAAAGTCTCTTGGATAAATAATGCTGAACTCGTCAAATACAAACAATCGTATTTGATACCTTTTTTTACGATATCATGTATGTGTGAAGACCATAGTAAATGCTTGTCAATCGTAACACCAAGGTACTTGATTTTATCTACTGATTCTAACAGATTGCTATTGTATTTGATGGAAATGTCAGCATTTTGAGTTTTTCTCCTACAGCCAAAAAGTATCGTTTTGTTTTTTTTTTTTGGTTGCATTTAAGCACATACCATTGCATTGTAACCATTGAACTACATTATTGAAATCTTTTTGCAGATTGTTTTCATATGATTGTTGATCCTTTGCCTGATTAAACAATGCCGTGTCATCTGCATACAGAGAGATATTTGTCTCTGGATGGAGATTTAGATTACAAATATCATTGACGTACAAACAAAATATCAGCGGTCCCAAAATGGAACCTTGTGGTACACCAGATCTCACTGATAGTTACTCATGGTTCCTTGTATACTAGTACAATGTTGCCTATTTAAGAAGTATGACTTAAACCACGCCAATTCAACTCCATTAATGCCGTAACATAACATTTTTTGAAAGATCAAATGATGAGGTATAAGATCAAAGGCCCTTTTCAAATCTAGGAAAACGGCACCTGTGACTCTGCCTTTGTCCATATTGTCAAGAACTTTCTCTACTATATGGGTTAAACATGTGACAGTTGAATGACCAGGTCTAAATCCTGATTGAAATTCGCTTAACATTGATTGTTCGTTCAGGTATGTACAGCTGTATATAATTGCGTATGCACAGCTTTCTCAAGAATTTTGGACAATATTGGCAGCACGGAGATGGGTCTATAATTACCTAGTTGCATTCGATTTCCTCCTTTGTGAATAGGAGTTATTTTTGCTATCTTAAACTCGCTCGGAAAACAGCCATGTTCTAATGAACAATTAAACAGCTTTGTTAAAGCGCCAGCTATGTAAGGAGCAGCTATTCTAAGCAACCTTGGAGGTATGTCATCAACTCCAACTGCTTTAGACGTATCAAGATGAGACAGTTCCTCTAATACAAATTCTTCCTTGAGTTCAACAAACTTAAAGGGACTGTACAGTACTGGTTGAGGTGGGGATTCATGTTTTGAACATTCTTAAGTGAGATAATGAGAAACCTCTTATGAAATATGAAAGAGCATGTAATTTTAAGAAGGATTCAACGTTTATTTGATGAAAATTGGTTTTCAAATGGCTGAGATATCAAAAAAGTGATAATAATAAAAGGCGACAGGCCACAACATATTAGGATCTCTTTATTTCCCCTTGTTTTTGGATATCTCAGCCATTTCAAAACCGATTTTCATCAAATAAACTTTTGATACCCCTTAGAATTGCATGCTCTTTGCCATCTCATAGAGTGGTTTCTGAATATCTCGCAAAACGTTAAAAGCTAAATCCTCACCTCAACCAGAACTGTACACACCCTTTAACCCTATTCTAACTGGGGGGGGGGGGTCAAATTGACCCCCCCTCGACGTTTCGCGCCACGATTCCGCAACGCGCAAAGATTTTGCCGCGTCGTTTCATGAATTTTTTCATTGAAGTCTCCCGCATATTTTGAGACCAAATTTGCGACGTCCGGGTACACCGTTCTGAAGTTATGCAATGTTTTGCATATGCATGTCAACCCGAAAACCGCTCGAATTCATGATTTCGTGTGCAAATCCAATGCAAACTGTGTTTTTTTGTTTAATTGATATAAATTAGATTATTTCAACTTTTAACCATTGAAATAAATCAATTCTAATGTAGGTAAGCTTGAAAAAGTGCCTCCAACAAATTTTGGCAAAAAAACAATAGAAAACAAAAGATCGAAAAAACAATAGAAAACAAAAGATCGAAAAAACAATGAAATACATAAGAAATTAACAAAACAATAAAAGACAAAAGAAAATGATTTTGATTGCGCTATTTTTTTACAAGAAAATTGTTTGATGTGTCTTGAGGAACTCTGACACAAAAATTTAATAATCCTTCAGTCTTTTTGATGGAGTTATAGGTGAATATATGATTTCATGCGTCAATTTGCATAATTAATTTATTAAAAAATATGAAATCAACATTTTTCTATTGTATGACCATGTAATCTTGTAGTTGACATCCGGCTCTATCTTCAGGCAAAATTTTGCGGCGATCGCGCGATCGGCGGCCGAGATCTGAAGGGGGGGGTCAAATTGACCCCCCCAGTAAAAACTTGGTCTCAAATAGCCCAGTTAGAATAGGGTTAAATACATGTTCAGTCTGATGTAACGTCTTTAATGCATTTGCATTAAAATTTCGGGTGTCCGTATTACCTAAAATTTCATTTTGTTCATTATTAAAAACTTTATTAAAAAGTTCAGTGACTTTTTCTTTCTCTTCTCTAATTTCATTATTCAAAACAATCTTAATTTCAGAACTACAATCTTTTTTAGGCAACAATTGTTTCAATACTCTCCATGATGATTTCATATCACAATTCTTATTACATGAATTTTTATAATAATTTTGTTTCAGTTTCTTGTTCAGAACATTTGCTGCATTTCTCATATTTCTATACTTTTCCCAATAATGCAAACTTTTATGCTTATCATATTTGCGCTTAAAATAATCACGATCACATGCTATACTCAAATACTCATTCGTTATCCATGGTGACCCTTTAGACTTTCTTTTTATAGTGATGTAGGGAGCATGACGATCACAAACCTCTTTTACTCTACATTTGAAGATATGCCACATCTGTTCTACGTTTTCATTTCTCACAAACTTATCGTCCCACTTTATGGTTTCGAGGTCTTGCTTAAATGCATCTTCATCAAAATGCCTATATGAACGAAATGTTATCAGTGGACATCTTGATACTGGCGGTTTTTCTTTTAAGACAAGGTAAACCAATGAGTGGTCACTAATTCCCATTGACTGTGTGCCATTTTCCAATAATTTTAGATTATTTGTAACAAAAATCAAATCAATGAGAGTTTCACTGTTTGGCGTTATCCTTGTAGGGTTTTTGATCAATTGAGTAAATTGCATGTTATCACAAAAATCAAAGATTTGCCGCGATAGATTATTCTTTGTCAACATATTGCAGTTAAAATCAAGTATCAAAATGTCCTTTGATAAATCACTAACTTTTTCTAAATTTATTTCAAAACGATTAAAAAATATATTTCCACTGTTTGGCTGGCGATATACAATACCAAGTAACTTTGAATTGTGATTTTGTAGTCTTATTTCAAGCCACATCATTTCTAGGTCACTGTCTTCGAAATCAGTTCTTCTTACATATGAAATATTAGCTTTTATAAAACAACCAACTCCTCCACCTTTTTCGTCTCTATCCCTCCTTTCAAAACAATATCCATCTATGTGTAATAAAGAGTTGGATATACTTTCACAGAGCCACGTTTCTGAGATTGAAAGTATTTCATATGGGTTATTCTCCAAAAATAATTTCAAATCATCAACCTTATTTCTCAAACTTCTTGTATTATTATGCGAAATTTTTAATCCTGTACTTTTTGGAAATTCAGATGAAATTCTTGAGGAGTCATCATCACATGACATTTGTGACAAATCAGCCAGGCGGGGCTGCTGAAATCTAGTATTCATATCAGCGTTCCAAAATGGCATTTGTTGAAAAAGACACCTGGGACATTCCCACTTAAAGAACCGACAAGATGTATCATTATACTGCCTAGGAGAGACACATCCACATTTAATGTGTATCCATTGAGTGCAATTTGTACAGAGTAAGGCCTTATGATTGCATTTAACAGGTTTTTGACAAACGTTACAAAAAGATGATTCAACCATAAATAAAAACAAAACGATTCTACATTCAAAAACAAACACTAACATCTACCTGAAATGATCTGTAGGGTAGATATATACAATGTATATACAGTAAAATAAATTTAATACATAAAAGAGTTTACTAACCACTATAAGGTCGTATACAAATGCGAACAGAGGGAACTTGGACAAAATAAATGTATTGAATAATCACAACATTATGACCTTAACTGGCATATATTCGTATACAAAATTGCACAGATATTCCTATCAATATATTACTTTCTTTTTTTATGGGCTGTGGAGTATTGTAGAATTTGCTGTTGAAGCAGAAATTCTTGAGTTCAGTTTAAGTGCCTGTCTAGTTTGGTGAGGTCGTCTTCCCTTGATACAATCACACGTCCCATGTCATTACGTAGCTTGACACAAATGCGTCCATCCTTGGTCCATATTCTGCTAATTATTTTCTTGTATTTGCTCCTGATCTTCCAGAACAGATCTTTTCGCTTTTTAGTGAGACTCTCATTGATGTACACTATGTTGTTTGCATTCTTGAGCTTGAACCTCGCACTATAAACACTTTCGCATTTGCGGAAGGTTGGCAAATTTCACAATCAGGTTCCGGGTAGGTGTCCGTGAAGCGTTTTTCGTTGACGAGCCTCTGGTGGAGACGCCACTGGCTTGGTTGTGCGTGCTCGGCTTGCCCAGTCGATGAGTACGGTCAATGTCCTCCTCGCAGATATCGACTCCGAGGTCACTTCTGCAAAATTGGATGATTTTGGCGTCGGTATTCTCATCGGGGGTCTCGGGTATGCCACTGAAGATGAGACATGTCCGTCTAGAGTATTGCTCAGCCTCGTCATTGGCGTCTTGCAAGTCATGGATCTGCTTCCTCATTGACGTTATTTCATCATTCTGTTCGTCAATGTCAAATTTAACCGAGTCGGTTACCTCTTGGCAAATGGATTCCTTCATATTGTGGAGCAACTTTTCTTGTATGGTACGAACAAGTTCGTTCACGAAGACATCATCTTTGAGGAGGTTTTCGATGACTTGTCTTATAGCGGAGTTCAGACCCGTCTCGGGTGGTATCTGTGCCGAGTCATTCGTCGAAGTACAACCTGTACGCGCCGGTTTCGAGTCATGTGATCAGCGTACGTGTCGAGAGGCGCCGAATTTAAACACACAGGTGGTTCTTCAGCTTGGTCCGGTGCACAACTAGCGAGAGCTGGTTGTTCCTGCCCAGGCTCTCTGGGGGAGCCAGTGGGCTGTTGCTGGTTGGTAGCTGCCGCCCCGCGTTTACCTTTTTGTGTTTTCCCGGTCATTTCTCTTGTTGAATTCCACCAACAGCTCCGGTTATTCTTTGCAGTTAATATTCTCAAGATGCTAGATTTCACAGACACATGACAGGTTCCACCTACGTTACACAAAATATCCGCAATTTTGAGTAATTTCAGTCCATTTTGCTCCAAGTTGCGCAGAGCTCCTCCTAATCACGCCCGCTCGTACCGACGACCATACTTGGTAGTTCTGTATTATGCTCTCTTGGGATATCCCAGTCATTTCAAAACCGATTTTCATTAAATGAACTTTCAATTCCCCTATCAGCTCTATTAGCCCGACCAGAAGCCATGCGAATTATACAGCGACTGGGCTGTGTATAGTTAAGGGTATTAAGCTGTTTAACATTATTTTCAGTCATAACGAAATTCCAGTTACAACGAAGTAAAAATTGAGGCTGCAACATTATCCGCTCTATGCTTTGCATTTATTATTTGTTCTGTGTTTTGTAAATTTCAGTATACACAATACTGTAATGAAAGAAAGCGGTTTGTTATAACGGGAGTCCGCTGTACTATTCTTATACATTTACACACAAAATAAGTCATCATTGGCCATTTGGTTGTAGATTATCAAAAAACTGAACAGCTTTATTACACATACTCAAAGTTCATATTGAATACACAATGTATTTCGACATCACTAAAAACAAAACAAAACAAATGATCCGAGTGCATAAGAAGTGTGTGTGAATGTCCCCAAACTAGTAGTTCAATGGAGTTCTATCCCCCAGACCCTGCCACATGTTAAGGATCACTTGTTCCACACACTTTAACGCAAATTTAAAAAGCAAACGAACAAGCAAATATTGGCAGCTACATGTATGAAAAAGGAACAGAAGCTACAGAGGGAACCCATCACTTCTGCATATTGATTAATTGCCAGATCAAATCTTCCATTTCATCTGTCTATTGAAAACTAACTTGCGAAGTCTCATGGCATGGTTTTTATGGCTGAATAAGAAAACAAAAAGAGTTTCCACACACTGTGTGATATCAAGTTCAATGTTCAGTTCATTGCCTTAAATTGAGTTCCAACACGATATTCACACAAGCAATACTGATCACAATTGTCGTTCCCCAACACCGGGTGTTATCATCTAACCACCAGAAAGTCTGTGGGATCGAGCTGGAATTGTGCAGCAAGAAAAAGTGATGGAGCATAGTCAAATGTTATACTATACTCAGAGATATGGTTAAGTTGATGTTTAGTTTAAGACACATACAATTTAATGATGATGAAAATTATTAAACACAAATTTCATTCCTTCTCCAAAACACAACAATCTTCATTTTGCTCCCGGGTTAAGATGTGTATTATGTTGAAATGGCTGGACTGTTAAGCATTTACGTGCCATGGGTGGCCATCGCATTAGCACTGACCTTACATGTAAAATGTGCTTTTATTTATGTGGGTCTTGCGCATAATTTAGTATCATTGACACTCACGCCAAACTTGAAATGACAAATACGATAATGTAAATGCCCAGAGGCAAGAGTAAGCCAATTGGGAAAACGCACACAAATTGCAAACACAAACAGTGGAGCTCAGTTCAGCAGACAACATTCAACACTGAGCACAGCACCAGCAAACCGGAATTACATCATAATTTTGTGGTCAACCTGCTAACATCGACTGATAATTCAGGTTTGGTTTTAATGCCGGAGTTAGCGCTGAGACAGCACTAGCACTAGCAACAAACTTGGAGAATACACCAGATCAATTCGAATACACTTGACAAATAATGTTAAATAAAGGGGATACATGTGGATGTTCAATAAGCGGTGAAAACAAAAAGAAATTTCAGGCATCTTAGGGCCTACCTGTGGCCCACTCAAATCTTCTGAAAATCCTTTCTGCAAAACATCATGAAATGAGAGCTCATGAATAATTTTTCCCGAGTTATTTGTCTTTTTTTCAGGATGACTGATATGAATTCCAGAGTTTCCTCAGTTGAGGTGAGTTCAAAATGCATGAAATATTATTTTTTCGAACAAATAGACCACGTTGGCGACTTGTTCAAATGGATTCATGAATCTCCAAAGGAAGATGCCCAAAGACCTGCCTATGCAGTGTCATACACAGTACAGATTTGACGTGTTAATATGTACCACACATCAATGGACTCAAACAGCCAGGACCGAACATACAGGGACTTTTCCAAGGCAGGGTCTAAAACTGTGATGCATCATTACAATGTACAGCAATGATTGCCTTCCGGCTCGGTGTAGATATTCAAGATGTCGACAATGTCATCCACTCGGGGGAGGGAGCCAAGGCTGACGTTCAAAGATACGGGCAAGAAGCAGGACACTGCGCCGACGATGGGTGACCCAGAAAGGCCATCACATACTCACTGCCCATTTCAGTCGATAAGATTTTGGGCTATGGAAAGATGTGAGATGTTCTCTTAGTCATCCCGTTGCATTAGGCAGTCTGTCTTGAAGGCACTGCTGGTGTCTGGTACGGAACACACAGGTAGCTCCATGCAGCATTTGCCACAGCACGGATCACTGGTGCTTACAGTACATCACTGGGTTTATTTCTTGGCGTCAAAGCCTATTACCTTTCACCGCGGCGCAGTGTGTCTAATCTCCTGGAGAGGGCCTTCAACGTGTGCCCCAGGTTTTGTGGGTCTCTTAATACCTCCCTGCCATCAAAGTTCTCGAAGCCCCTGTGCTCTCTGCAGGGCAAGTAGCTGAACAGTGCCGATCCCTGACTCCCGTGGACAAACGACTCAACATCTTTCTTGTACAAAATCTCTGCTCTTTTCCGGCACGGAGTCTTCAGAGTCGAGGCAGGCCCAGCGCCACTGAACATTTCACCCAAAACATGACCACAAGGGCCGCTCACCTTGGCCAACTGCTCGGCATGTTTGTCTGTCACCTTTCCGTAGTAGGACTTCACTGTTCCTGCAAATAATGAAAAGTGAATATACTTTGCTGGGCAAACATGTCAACTACTTCCAAACAGTTATTTTTAATGCAGGGTAGTACAGTCAACTTTGCTTTTGTCAACTTTGCATGATTGTACTAATAATGATATGAATTCATACTGCGCCAAATCCCCTCTGTAAAGTCAGTCAAACATCAAACTCGGAGAGAAAATGCCAATGGTGGTCGCTGTAGAGCAGCAGCCTCTTCGTACGAGTACTCAAAGCGCATACACACTGTCAAATAATTGCCAAAGTCTAAGGTTTTTTTCGAGTTCTCTTCTCTTTGCTATTATTCTCCTGACTTAAAATCCTGAAAGTTGAAGCTATTTCATCAGTCCAAATGGACTCAACTAGGGTTAAGGGTAACTGTGCATACAAATCACTTCAAATTGAAGTTTGATAGGAAGCGCTCTTGCATGAGAATTATGTTTTGATTTTAAATGAAAACTACTATGAACAAAACTGCTGTTTAGGATACTTGGACATTTCTGATTTTCATTTCAGAACAACTACATGTATTCTAGAAATATAAGCAATATCTGAAAAAAAAAAAATAATGAGGTGAGAACTTGGGATTTTGAAAATTAATGAGTATGTGCAGATTCTACAGGAATTTAGCTTTCAAGACTATTCCATTCTCCAACACCGGAATGGTGTTCCCTTTATATAAGCAAGGATATGATAGCCCAGCTAATTTGGCCTGTATATTGATATTTTGGAATATTTGCAGGTAAATGAATCAATAGAGAGGTGGTTGATGCTTAAAGCAATGTTTGCCAAATTTTCCAATAAACACAGGTTGTAAATCTTGTTCTGAAATCATTGCTTTTTATCATATTCCAATGAAAATCTAGCATCTGGATGTTTATAAATGATTTCCAATCCTGTCCCAAAAGTGCTATGCTCAGACGAAGTAAAAAAATGATGTCATCATGCCATGCTGAGGGGCAAAAACTGTACACGGGAGCCCCATGTACACACAGGCAAGCACATAAGCATTACATCCCATGTCCCTTGATAGGCAGGCAGGTAGACTATACAGGCACCGTGCATGCGTTAGAGCTATGTGCTGAATACAGTGTCGCAAGATTCGGGGGGGGGGTTTTGCCCCTCTGGCAACATGTCATTTGACAGGGTGCACGTCACGAGACAGACACCCACAAATCATACAGCCCATTAGCTCGACGCTGAGCTAACAGGGCCCATGGGACCGACACATTAAGCCCCATGTTGTATCTGTCAAACTCGTGGGCTGTTTTTACCTAGTGTCAAACTCATGGGCTATATGACTCATGGAACTGTTTTCATGTCAAGCTCGTGGGCTGTATGACTTCTGGGTGTCGGTCTAGTGGGATGGCCCATTTGACATCACGGTACCTCATCCATACCTTTGTAGTCCCTGCTGATTTGCTTAGAGACATAGTCCATTCCAAAGTTTCCTCTGCGTCGTCCATTGATGTTTACCACCCTGTTCCAGATCAAGCTCTGAATGATGTTTTTTGGAGCAAATCCTCCGACACCTGAAACACCAAGGAAGACGATGCACGTTATACAACACTGAGAAACAATGCAGCTATCCAATTGGTTGATTGCAAATCATGTGACATTGAGATAAAAGTACCATCACACACTGTGGCTGTCAGCCATGCAATTTTGTTTGAGCAAAATGGATAACACATGTTTACCATTGCACAGCTCAGATAATACAACGAACAAACATTTGCCACGCGCACTCAACAATTACAAGCGAACGCTTGCAAGCGCATACCCTTGTCACTCATTTATGTAAACAACTTCAACCTATCGGTTTTGTGGACGTGCACATACTTACACACATACACTCGACAGCTGCTGTGACTAAACTCACCATTCACAAATCTCATGGTTGCCATTTTTGTGCTAAATTCAGGAATCTGCGGGAACCACGTCCCTTGACGGTCTGAGGTGTTGTATAAAACAAATAGTGTATGGTCTAGACTCGTGCAAAGGAACAAGATTTTACACTCCGTAAAAGATGAGGGGCACTATTCAACTCAGCTTCACCTCATTGTATAGACCGCTTTGATCTTTCACCTCATGCAAAATCTTGTACCATCGCACTTGTGAACATTTACTATTTTTTTTACACTATTTCAAACATTATCAACGTCTTGAAAAAATAATCTCTGTCATCTTTATCATGTCAGTTATGAAAATACAGTGCACTTCCACTATAACGACTATGGTTACAATGAAATTTCCGGTTATAATAAAATTCAGGCTGCAACATTATCCATTCTATGTTTTTTTATTGTTCATTTGTGTGGGTATTACCAAATTTGTGTGGGTATTACCAAATTTGGCAGTGCCAAGGACTTTTTACAGCAGGGCTCCAATGTAATCTTTGCTATTTCATCTGATAAAGTGCACTCTCGTTATAACAAAGTTCTTTACACCATTATATCGAAATTTCATTACAGCTAAACATAAAAGCCCAGTAGATGATAATGTTTGTGCCTAAATTCTTTATACTTTGTTGTATCGAGAATTTCACTATAACTGTGTCTGTTATAACAGAAGCGCACTGTAACTGAACATGCGAGTACACATACGAAATTTTGAATTCTTTGCATGTTACTATATCACAGGGCAAATCCAGTCCACATATTAGTTAGTCTGATAAGAATGAGTAAAATATTATGAGTTCAACAGTAGAATTTTGATTGAAATCGGGTAAAAAATAAGGAAGTGATGAGATTTTGAGGTTTCGCTAATTTTTCAGGAAACAGTTCTTGAATAGCTGATATGAAAATGCAATGGCAGAGTGAGCATGTCATCCCCTCACAACTTACCATAATAATTTGAACATAAGTGAAATTTCCAGTTTTTCATTCACACACAATTATGCCCGAGGCTTAAATCCTGGTTTATCTAACTGATCATCACTAATCTGAAGTTATTCAACCAGGAATAACATCATGTTTCAGATTTCAATGACAGAGAAATTGAACTTTCATCATTTTTTTTTTGTAAATGATCAATGGAAAATTGTGAGGTTATGACATGGTTAGCTCACTCATTTGCCCACTGTAAAAGAACTGTTTTGGAAAAATTGTCAAAACTTCAGAAGGTCATAACTTCCTTATTTTTCATCCAATTTTAGTCAAATTTTTACTGCTGACCTCATAAGATTTTACTCTTTTTATTCAGACTAACTTATATTTTGACTGGATTTTCCCTTTAACCCTAACCAGGCGAGGCTTTTTTTGGGTGTTATGTGGCCGAGGAGGGGTTGATTCAACCCCCCCCCCCCCAAGATCTCGGCCGTCGATTGCACAATTGCCATTAAATTTGGCACGGGCATTATCCGTGGCGTAATCTACCAAACTATACAAAAAGAAATGGAAATTTTTGTCATAATAATAAATTATGCTAATATATATGCATAAAATCATACATTTTGCTCTATATCAGAAATTAAAGCTCCTAGAATCCAAATTTTTGGTGAAAACATTCTTTGTAGCATTCAAAACACTTGAAAAAAATTTGGTATCAAAATCAATTTCTTATGTATTTCATTGTTTTATGAATTTCTTATGTATTTCCTTGTTTTTTCGACCTTTTGTTTGATCATTTTTCCCGCAAAATTTATGACACAACCTATTTCAAGCATAATTATGCTAAAATGGATTAGTTTCAGCCTATGAAAGTGAAAGTAATCATATCTTTATGAATAAGAGGAGAAAACTCAATTTGCATAGATTTTATACACAAAATCACGTTTTTGAGCCATTTTCGGTCTGACAGGCATGTATAAAACGTCGTGCAGCCTCGTAACGGTAAGTGCGATTTTCGCAAAAAATGGTGTCAAAAGATGCGTGAGACTTTAAAGTTAAAAGTCAGCGAACGGCGCGATCAAAAAGTTTCGCGCGGCGGAGTAGTCGCGAAAAATGTCGAAAGGGGGGTTGATTCAAACCCCCCCCCCGGCATTTTTAGGGTTAAACATATGAAGCATTAATAGAGATTTTTGCTGGACTCACTTGCGAGGAAGTAATGGGCATTGGCGAGGTAGTCTGGATGCTTTCTTGACCAAAACAACAGGAGGTCAATTTTCCAGTCTTCGACCATGACCGGTCCATTTCCTGTCCGCACAGCGGCTTGTCTGGCTAGATGGCGCAGACCCTCCAGAGTAAGGGCCCTACTGTGGTTCAACACATGGTCATCGTTCTCGGCATCGAGGGCGCACTCCTCCCCACAGTACCATTTCTCTAAAAGAACAAAACAAAACAAAAACTAGAAATGTCGCTTTGGCGACTGGTATGCCTCCGCCATAATGCATGATTTTCCCAATAGGTCTAGATAGTACATGTGGACACTGTGTGATTACATTTTCACAAAATTGGCAAAATATTGGAATGACAAGTTTGTCACAAATGTGTTGAATGTTCACCTTCCTTGACGTAGGTTTAATTGGATGAATAGGAGAGCATGTATCTAGGGATTTAAGGACTTTAACTTGACTTTGACCCATTCATACATTTAGGCATTGAGTAATTTTCAAGGTACAGGTGTGGAGAAAAAGTGCAATTTCTGAATTGAATAGTAAATTGTTACCATTTTCATCTGGCCCTTGACCCTAAAATTCATAAGATAATTACTTTCAGGTAGAACATGCATAATATGTACTAAGTTTCAAGGTAACTTGAGCCACTTCCGAGATATGGAGGAAAAAGTTAGTTCAGCACTTTCACTTGATCTTTGACCTTTTGACCTTTGAGGCTAAAAGAGAAAAAAAAAAACTTTCCAGAGAATTTCTATTAGGTTACACACGCATACACCAAGTGTAAAATAATAACCCTGCTGGCATTGCATAAATATGAGGGTAATAGTAAAATTTTGAAGTCTTGCACTTGACCTTTGACCCCTGACCTTTGACCCCATGAACCCTACATTCTCTAGATAATCACTTCCAGTCAGTACATGTATATACTATGTTCCATGAAGATACCTTGAACAATTTTCTAAGGTACGGAGAAAAAAAAGAAGTTTTAATATTTTTACTTGACCTTTTGACCTTTGACCTTTGACCTCATGACCCAAACTTTCACCAGAGAATCTTAATTGGGTAATACATGTATACACTAAGTTTCAAGAAAATCTCTTCAGGCATTCAATAGATATGGTGGAAATAGTGAAATTTTATGTATTTGACCCTGACCTTTTGACCTTTGACCTTTGACCTCATGACCCAAACTTTCACCAGAGAATCTTAATTGGGTAAAACATGTATACATTAAGTTTCAAGAAAATATTTTCAGGCATTCAATAGATATGGTGGAAATAGTGAAATTTTATGTATTTGACCTTGACCTTTTGACCTTTGACCTTGAGCATGTGCACCCAAAAGTTGATAGGCACAACTTCACCCCCTAATACACATACATGCCAACTTTCATTAGGATACCTCAACAGGTTTCGATAGTTACCTTGTCCACAAAATTCATTACGGACGGACGGAAGGACGGACGGACGGAAGGACGGACGGACGGACGGACAACCCGAAAACATAATGCCTCCGGCACCACTTCGTGGCGGAGGCATAATAATCCTACCGTAAGTCAAACTAGAAATGTCGCTAAGGTGACTGGTATGCCTCCGCCATAATGCATGATTCTCCAAATAGGTCTATAGTACATGTGGACAATGTGTGATTACATTTTCACAAAATTGGCAAAATATTAAAATGAGAAGTTTGTCACAAATGTGTTGAATGTTCACCTTCCTTGACCTACATATGTAGGTTTAATTGGATGAATATGAGAGCATGTATTTGGGGATTTAAGGACTTTAACTTGACTTCGACCCATTCATAAGTTTATGCACTGAGTGATTTTCAAGGTATGGAGAAAAAGTGCAATTTCTGTATTGAAAAGTACATTGTTACCATTTTCATCTGGCCTTTGACCCTAAAATTCATAGGATAATCACTGTCAGGCAGAACATGCATAAATATGTAGAAAGTTTCAAGATAACTTGAGCCACTTCCGAGATATGGAAGAAAAAGTTAGTTCAGCGCTTTCCTTTCATCTTTGACCTTTGAGGCCAAAAAAAAGAGAAAGTTTCCAGAGAATCTCTATTAGGTTATACATGCATACACCAAGTGTAAAAAAGAATAACCCTGCTGGCATTGCATTTTATACGAGGGAAATAATAAAATTTTGAAGTGTTGCCCTTGACCTTTGACCCCTGACCTTTGACCCATGAACCCTAGGTAATCACTGCCAGTCAGTACACGTATATATATACTATGTTCCATGAAGATACCTTGAACAATTTCCAAGTTACGGAGAAAAAAGTGAAGTTTTAATATCTTACTTGACCTTTTGACCTTTCACCTCATGACCCCAAATTTTCACCAGAGAATCTTAATTGGGTAATACATGTATACACTAAGTTTCAAGAAAATATCTTCAGGCATTACATAGATATGGTGGAAATAGTGAAATTTTACGTATTTGACCTTGACCTTTGACCTTGAGCATGTGCACCCAAAAGTTGATAGGCACAAGTTCACCCCCTAATACACATACATGCCAAGTTTCATCAGGATACCTCAAAAAGTTTTTTAGTTACGCTGTCCACAAAATTCATTACTTACGGACGGACAGACGGACGGAAGGACGGACAACCCGAAAACATAATGCCTCCGGCACCACTTCGTGGCGGAGGCATAAAAAAGTTACAATGGGACCCTCCGCAATGATAACTTTAAATATAGTAAATCAATCCAAATACAATTTCAGAGCATAAAACCATAAGTCATTGCTCACATCTTAGAGAAAACGCCATTCGATTTGCTTCAGTGGTCAAAGAGAAATGAGCAATTTTGTGGAGCATGTCAGAAATCTCTTCCAAGTTCTGTCTATTGTGTTCACACACAAGAGCATCCAAGTGCTAAACTTGGAAGAATCAGACTCATGACATGCTGTGACAGCCTAACCAAATTGAATGGGGTTTTCTGCAAAAATAGAGCTAAGATGTTATATTTCAATACCCTGGAATAGCATTTAGATAGTTTAATCATATTGGGTGTTATCAATGCAAAAATCTGATTGTAATTTTTTGCAGGAACATACTGTACAATAATTCAGTGAAAATACATTTTACCAAATAGCATCACACAATATCGGGGATTTTTCATATATGGGCAGCTGCACAAGTTGAATAAGGAAAAGTAGAAATTACGCGGTGCGTAATATATGTCCCCGCCGAAAGTAGCATTTTGTAGCCAATGTACAATACAAGTCAAAAATCAAGGTCAAAGGTCAAAGAAGTCAAAGGTCAAAATTCTGTGCACAAGTTTTGAAGCCCTCACCTAGTGCCATCACATAAAGCAAACGGAATCGAATTCGGGTTAGAAATGGCGAAGGAGTAGCATTTTGTAGCAAAATGTACAATATAGGTCAAAAATCAAGGTCAAAGGTCAAAGAAGTCAAAGGTCAACATTCTGTGTAGAAGTTTTGAAGCCCTCACCTAGTGCCATCACATAAAGCAAACGGAATCGAAATCGGGTTAGAAATGGCGAAGGAGTAGCATTTTATTCAAATTCATTTTGTAGCCAATGTACAATATAGGTCAAAGGTAAAGGTCAAAGGTCACAACTGAAATTCTGTGTAGAAGTTTCAAAGCTCCCATGTAGTGCTATCATATAAAGCAAACAGAATCAATATTGGCTCATAAATGACAGAGAAGTAGCAAATTGAACATTTTGATCACACACAGATGCACACACAGACGGACGGACGGACACACACACGTACGGAGCCTGTTTCATAGTCCCCTGCTTGAACTCGTTCAGCGGGGACAACAAAGTCTGACATGTATGATACATTTAGTAATATGCTAACAACAAAAGCAGGTCACAATATTGACCTTAATGACTAAATGCTGCATTAGCTGTATGTACAGTTGTACTGTATGTTCCACATTTATCACTACAATCAGTCTTGCTTAAAATCACCAGTCTCTATGGAAAGACAGAGTGGTAAAATGAGCTGTGTGGCTGAGGTCTGCGCTCTCGAGAGTGCTTCTCTAGTTCATATTGCAAAGAGGAGGGAGCAAAACCTGATGAAGTGATTCTGCCTCACATACAACTGGACCCTATGGAAGACTAGCTATTGCTGCTGACTATGGGCTATTCAGTCATCTTCTCAGGTGGCAAAAAGAAATAAAACAAACAAACAAATAAATACATTTATTAACTAGAAAAGCACTCTGAAAGAGCAGACCTCTGCCAAGCAGCTACTTTCTACCAATGATCTTGCTCTTCCCAAAGAGATTTTTCTCCTCTCCACCACTGGGGTAAAGCTCTTTGGACTCCTCCATAGAGACCAGTAATTTCCACCCATAGGTATACATGCTGAAAAATCGCCTGATTTTTTAATATTAGAAGCCTTTTATACGTCATAAACCCTCAGCTGCGCGGCGCGCCTCGCCCTTGCAGAAATTACAGGACGCACTTTAGTGCGCATTTGAAAACCTCAAAAATGCGCAGCTTGAACTCCCTAGTTCATTGACCCTACCTGTCAAAATATTAAAATCCTTCATAGATTCCCCCAAAATTCACGGATCACTACCAAAATTTTATCATTTGTTACTTCTGTCATTCTCAAACTTTCCTGTAAGTTTCATCCAAATCCATTCACTACTCTTGGAGTTAATTTGCACACAAACAAACAAACAAACAAATAAACAAACAATGAAACAAACAAACAGTAACGAAAACAGAACATCCTCCCTTGGTGGAGGTAATAAAATAAACACACAATCAAACTAAAACAGTTATTCACTAGAAGAAGAAAAAAAAAAGAAAACCTCACCTGGTAGCACATCAGTGTCTTGGAGTCCTATACATCCACAGTGATACCATTCATGGCCCCTGCAGTTCTCCTGTTTAGCGCACTGCACCATTCTCGTACCACCTCTTGCATCTTCTTTCCGCTTACACAGACAGTAGGTGTAGCTGGGACTCTTCAAGCATTTGTTGCAGCAGTACCAGTCATCCTCGGGGGCAGCCGTCAGTCTCGCACAGCTCAGATGATACCACGGCGTGGGGCACATAGCACTGCAGCACACGACCATCTCTTCATCTTTCACTGTGTAGGAAATTCAAAAAGTACTCTCTGCTTTAATAATGGGGTACCAGTTACACTATGTAATTGGGTACCTTTATATCGGATACATACTGTACTTGACTTGCAAAGTGAAAAAACGTTCCAGATGTGTGTTATACATGTACATTGTATTAACAGGATAATCGGGTAAACAAGTAGGAAACGAGTAGGAATTTTCCAGATTAACCTGATCTATTTTTGATGAAAAGGATAGGAATTTTCCAGATTTACCCGATCGATTTTAATATTTTCCCACAGAAAGCCTTTCAGATTTATGTCAATTAGATTCACTGTGAGGTGCTGACAGTCAATAGAGAGCTTAAGTTGATGTTTTAAGCGATTAAATGTGTAGTGTATGACAGATTTGTTGTATGACAGATTTGTTGTATGACTGGTACGAGTACATTGTAGATGCATTTTAGAGTGTCATATACAAACCCTTGCACTAGCACTACACACACTACCCAACACACAAACACACAGACACACAGACACACAAAGTGACACACTAATTGCTATACAGTCTACATGTGCCCGTGAGCTACAGCATACACTGTACATTGCATGGCTAGCTTGTGAGTAATCAAAGATGATGAATAAAACATGGACCTACGACACACATGGACTATGAATGGAGTCTTTCTTTGATCCGACCTGCATCCATGCCACCTGATAATGTGCATCTAGACGAGTACATTCAGATGTTTGGACAATGATGATTGTGTAATCGTTCATTGTCACTGACAAAAGAATTGTTTCCCTCATTTCACTTTTATTTCACTGAGGTGCCTTTTCACACTTAACTGCCTTTAGAAAAACACCAATTATGGGGAGCACCAAACCTCCAATCATGACAAATTTTGTGTGGCAAAATGAGTAATTACTGAAGTGGATGCTTGTGGATGCACATATAACATTGCCTACTGGTAAAACATACATGGCGTCTACCATTACTGTCCATGTTCACTCTGAAACGATGTGCAGAAAGTGGGAAAAATTATATAACAAATTACAACCAACCTGCCGAAATACTTGCTTTCTCTCGTAAAGTAATGGCATTTCGCAAATGAAATTAACTGAGCGATGATTTCCCAATGTATTACTGTACATGCATTTTTCTTTATTCAAGAGATTTATCATCTTCTGCGCATGTGGTCTTTACTCATCTGAAAGCGCCGTCTTGTTTTTACTCAAGGCTGGCTGTCGGTGATGCACAATGAGAAAATAAGGAAAGCATCTTGTGACGCTTTTCACATACACAGGTGTTTGAATCAATGAGCAATGCATGTCCATGGCAACAGGGACCTCTGTCACAATTCTTGATTATCTAATCTGATACACAAATAAATTTGGGTCAGTCTCAATTTCATGCTTTAGGCTGTATTTGAGCATAACTCTCTTATCCAACCAAATCTCACTTATCCGGATGCCCCCCCCCCCCCCCCCCCCCCCCCCCCGCCAGTCAACTGAGGTTGAACTGCAATATAGTAGACCATAATTCTTACCAGCTTGGCAGCGACAACACAACACGGCAGCCTCCCTTTCGTTATCTGTGTTATCACTGTAGGCATTCGCCGCAAGCTGTATCGATGACTTTTTCGGCTCTTGGTAAACGAAGTCCACAACTCGTTGGGCCACAGTTTTGACCCAGAGGAGTTTATCATATCTCCTGCCTTTAGCCGGAAAACTGGCAGGGACTTCATGTAGAGATGATGTTCCACAGAATTTCAAGGCACAGAGGAGAGAGTATCCTTCAGTCACAAACTGCGCGGTAGGAAAATCAGTACAAAATATAATAAATATGTCAGTATATTGCACTTCATTTAATTTAATTTAATTTAATTTCAATTTATTTTCATATTCCTCATATATATCACAATAAAGTATATAAATATGACAATTATGCAGAACATAATTTAAAATGGAACTTCACCGGAATGTTCAAAAGTTTGTCTTGGTATAAACACAAGGTCTGCATACATGCGAGGCCCCCCCCCCCCCCAGCATTCCGCGCGATGTATCGCAATCGCAAAAAGCTATCGCCGCGATGTTTCATGACTTTTTTCTTTCGAATCTCCCACATCTTTTGACACCAAATTTGCGACGCCCAGGCGCGCGGTTCCAAAGTTATGCATAAATATGTACATGCATGTCAGACCAAAAATTGCTCAAAAACGTGAATACGTGTACAATTTCAATACAAACTGTGCTTACAGGCAAATTTCATAAAAGCATGATTATTTTGGGGTTTTATTGATTAAAATCAATGAATAACATATTCTCTTGTTCAGAGCGATGTTGCGGACAAATTTCATTGAAAAAACAATGAAAAACATAAAGTCGAAAAAACAAGGAAATACATAAGAAATTCAAAAAACAAAATACTGTACTTCAGAATTTTTTCTGATATCACAATTCTTTTTTAATTTCATTTGCTAAGGACACTAAAAAGAATATCTACACAAAAAATGTGCCTGCTTTAAGCTTTATTTTGTGGTTTATACCAAATAGTTTGATTTCATGCATCATTATGCATAAATTAGCATAATTTAGCATAAATGATAATTTTTAAAAAAATTAACTTCAAGATATTTTAGATTACATCATAGGCAATGTGTGTGCCAATGAATTTTCATCGCGATCGCGCGGTCGAAATCTGGAGGGGGGCCTGGGAGAGAGTTTACAATAGTGGAACGTTATTGCAAACTCAAAAACTGCCCATGGTCATGCAAGGATCAACATACTAGTTCATTAAATAAAAAAAAAACCTAGAAATGTCGCTGTGGCGACTGATGCCTCCGCCATAATGCATGATTCTCCCAATAGGTGTATAGTACAAAGTCTTCACAATGTGTGATGACAGTTTCACATAACTGGCAAAATATTGAAATGACAGGTTTATCAGAAATATCTTGAATTTTCACTTTCCTTGAACTGGGTTTGCTATAATTGTCTAAGAGTGCAGGTACACGTATATTGGTGAATTGAGGATTTTTACTTGACTTCTGACCAACCCTTTTATAAGTTTATGCATTCAGTAATTTTCAAGATATGAAGAAAGAGTGTAATTACAGTACAAAATAGATTTTTTTTTTTTTTGCATTTAAACTTGGCCTTTGACCCTTAACCTTTGACCTTCTGGATGGAAATTTCCCAGAGAATCTCCATTAGATAATACATGTAGTTTTAAAACTAATAATGCAAGCATTGCATATACTAGTATATGAGGGAAATAGTAAAATTTTGAGTTGACCTTGACCTTTGACCCCCTGACTATTGACCCATGACCCCTAAATTCCCTAGATAATCCCTGCCAGTCAGTACATGCATATGTACCAAGTTCCATGAAGATACATTGAACCATTAGCGGGAAAAGTGATTATAACATTTTCACCTAACCTTTGACCTTTTGACCGTTGACCTTATGACATGAAACTCTCTGGAGAATCTTTACGCAAGAGTACATGTTTACTCTAAGTTTCAAGAAAATAAATTTGGGCATTGCATAGATATTGGGGAAATAACATTTTTAGCATTTGACCTTGACCTTTTGACCTTTGACCTCATACCAATGTCACCAAAATCTACTCAACTAATTGCCCCATCATACATCATCCTTGGACCAAGTTTGGTGAAAGCTGCTTCATCCAGTTTTGAGTTATCACGTAAACAGATAAATTTTAGGATTTGACCTCTGACCTTGGTCCGATTTCACTAAAAAACTAAACAAGTAATTGTCCCATCATACATTATTGTCAGACAAAGTTTGGTGAAATTTGCTCGATCCAGTCTTGAGTTATCGCATAGACGGATACAATTTCATGATTTGACCTTGACCTTTGACCTTTGGCCTTAGGCCGATTTCACCCAAAATCTAATCAAGTAATTGCCCCATCATACTTTATACATGGACCAAGTTTGGTAAAATTCCAGTCAATATTACTCAAGTTATCGCGTAAACGAATGCGGACGGACATACGTACAGACGTACGGACATACATTACATGTATGTACGTACGGACAACCCGAAAACATAATGCCTCCGGCACCACTGCGTGGCGGAGGCATAAAAAAAAAGGTTAAAGCACTTCTATTTCTTTCTTCTGATTACATAACATTCAACTTGGGCAAGTTCAATAAATAGAGTGCAGTCTGCAAGCCCAAACTAGTAGAACACCAGCAAGAAGGTAAATCTCTTCAGCATTATGAGATAATAATGTGTGGTCATACCTTGAATCTGGGGCTCTACTAGTCTGGGTTGCAGACTGTGCTACATGTTTTCTACTGTTTACTTCTACCGAGAAAAGTCTTACCTCATACATATCCCATGCTTCCTGCACATTTTGCAGAACTTCTTTCCGGAAGAAGGTGTAGTTGAACTCATTCTTCAACTGTGCGATTGTCCCTTTTGCAGAAGCGCTTTTTCCATCGAAGAAGACATTGTTCGAGTCCTTGAAGGAAAAATTACATCAGTTTTGAGCGCTTCTGTTGCAGTAATACTCCATTTCAAATTGTTAGCAGCTGTAATGTTACAATTTCTGAGTTAACTCCTTCCAACAAAAGAATGGATTTCGATTATTATCAAATCTCATCTCGATTCTCTGGCTTACCAGATGTCACATATTCAGTGTAGTATTTTGATGGACAAGGCATCATCATCTATGCATGCATACAGTGTAGTATGTAACAAAGACAGAATTTGTTTATACACAACTTAAATAATGGGCATTGGACCTGGAAAGAAAATTTGTCCATTGCTTCGGGGAAGAATCAAATCAGCAAATTCCTTCATGCTTTGGCTGTTGTTGTTTTAATGATGATATTGCAATCATAACGTACGTATTCTTATTCATTTATTCAGTATTCTTTATCCAGGGTAACCCCATCCATGGTTAAGCCCTATCTCGACCAGGGATGAGGGGGGGGGGGGTCAAATTGACCCCGCCCTCGACATTTCACGCAATGATTCTGTAACACTCAAAGATTTTGCCGCACCATTTCATTGCTGTATGCTTTGCAGTCTCCTGCATAGTTTGAAACCAATTTTGCGACGTCCAGGTACACCGCTCTGAAGTTAAGTAATGTTTTGCATATAATGCACACAGATAGAACAACAATCAGAAAATTAGTGAGTTTGAAAGAGTTTTAGCACTGCTGTTGGTTGGATACTTCTGTAGGCGTCTCAGCAATGCTAGATGTTAGGCAATCTACATGTAATTATAAGATCTCATAGATTCACTCATTGAAACACCTTAATAGAATTTTTTGTGGTGTGGAACTTTGTGTGCATTTCCTGCAACAAGAAACTAGCACAAAAATAAAAGCACGCAATTATTTTTGCCTGTTACATACATTCCTGTTAAATGTCTCAATCCCACAAAACTAAATACACACAAAATTTTTTACACCCAGCCCAGCGCAACAAATCAATTGCCAAAAATATCCAATTTACCCGAGGTAATTCAATATTCAACAAGGAAAAGTAGAAATTACGCGGTGCGTAATATATGTCCCCGCCGGAAGTAGCATTTAGTAGCAAAATGTACAATATAGGTAAAAAGATGAAGGTCAAAGGTCAAAGAAGTCAAAGGTCAAAATTCTATGTAGAAGTTTTGAAGCCCTCACCTAGTGCCATCACATAAAACAAACGGAATCGAAATCGGGTTAGAAATGGCGAAGGAGTAGCATTTGGTAGCAAAATGTACAATACAGGTCAAAAATCAAGGTCAAAGGTCAAAGAAGTCAAAGGTCAAAATTCTGTGTAGAAGTTTTGAAGCCCTCACCTAGTGCCATCACATAAAACAAACGGAATTGAAATCGGGTTACAAATGGCGAAGGAGTAGCATTTTGTAGCAAAATGTACAATATAGGTCAAAAATCAAGGTCAAAGGTCAAAGAAGTCAAAGGTCAAAATTCTGTGTAGAAGTTTTGAAGCCCTCACCTAGTGCCATCACATAAAGCAAACGGAATCAAAATCGGGTTAGAAATAGCGAAGGAGTAGCATTTTGTAGGCAATGTACAATATAGGTCAAAAATCAAGGTCAAAGGTCAAAATTCTGTGTAGAAGTTTCGAAGCCCTCACCTAGTGCCATCATATAAAGCAAACGGAATCAAAATCGGGTTAGAAATGGCGAAGGAGTAGCATTTTGAAGCAAAATGTACAATATAGGTCAAAGGTCAAGGTCAAAGGTCACAACTGAAATTCTGTATAGAAGTTTCAAAGCTCCCATGTAGTGCTATCATATAAAGCAAACAGAATCAAAATCGGGTTAGAAATGGCGAAGGAGTAGCATTTTGAACATTTTGATCACACACGGACGCACACACGGACGCACGGATGCACGGACGCACGGACGGACGGACACACGGACACACACACGTACGGAGCCCGTTTCATAGTCCCCTGCTCGAACTCGTTCGGCGGGGACAACAAGGTTTCAATCTCGTGGGCATCCATTTCCATTGTAGAACAGGCCTTTATACTCTTGCATTACTCTTGCACTTGTTTACTGAATTGCCCAGGTCATTTTATAACTGAAATTAAAGAAAAAGTCGCCAATACCACCTTGGTGAACACCCATACATAGTCATTCAGATAAGACTCCTTTTAATGAGGTTTGACTGCAAAATTATCATCACAGTCGTGGGCCAAACACCTATGCACATGATCGGGGACCCAGCACTCACTATTTCCTATTGCTGAATAAAGATGATGAAAATATTGAATTAGTCTGGTGTGCATTTGGGTTCTTTCTCCTCCTCTGAAAAGAATGAATGAGTGCACTCGACATAAAACAAACCTGCAGGAGTAGAATCTCCTTGTCGTATTCCTGGGGCACTGGGATGTACCCCTCCAGACGCTCCTGCCACGTCTCTCGGTCCGCTCGCATCTTCTGAGCCTGTAGGACGCCCTTGATGGTCGATTCATTGCCGCTGACAAGGGTTGGATTGGCGCCTCCACCCCTGACGGAGGCAGGGAGGTATTGCTGGAGATGCTCTAATACCGTTTCAATCCCTTGCGTCGTGCAGGGGTTAGTGGGTACGATTCCCAATGTCACCTGGAATGAGAGAGAACTTGACATTGACTCAACAGCAACACGTTTCTCTTCAGACTGCGCAGTAATGTATGTTTCTGATGACCATTATGATGACAGAGACCATAAAGCTCATTATTACTAAAGGTTTGCTCAAAGGCCACAATGTAGAATGAATTCCACAAAAATCTGTACATGGCACTCTTGATTTATTACTTCATGGTGTGGAGTTCCGAAAACTCTCTGGGATGCCCCATGGCCTCTCCACCATAAATATATTCAAATCTACTCAATTAAAGGAGACCTACAAATGATTTCCAGATTTTTATATTTGAACAAGCATAAATTAGTTTATATACTGAGTGCAGACTTTCAGAATTTAATATGATTCAGATGAAGAATAAGAATAATTTTGAAATTCATAGCAAATTGCAATGAACGAGGGTGATGACATGACAGCCTCACCATATTACAAAGAATGCATGGGGTACATGGTACAGGGCTCAAAGGAAGCAAAACAAAGACGGTACCATGCATTATAGATTATACACATGTGAAATTGTTAAGCAAGTGGTTAAAACTACACTGCAACATTTTTTGAATATGTGAGCCTCCTATGTCATCATCTTTGCTCAGTGTAATTCATTCAAGGTTCTTCAAAGTATTGATTTCTCTGCTCAAGGACCACGATAAATTTTACAAATCTGTACATGGAGCTATCAATATTATGCACATGATGTGAAATTATAAAAATTGTCTGGAATGCCCCTTTAAAGGAAAATAAAACCCAAAGAGCAATGTGGATTGAGTGAAAGCAGCAACAATGGTAGAACACATAAGTGAACATTTGAGGAAAATCAGATAACTGATGCAAAAGTTATGAATTTTTGAAGTTTTGGTGTAATGACATCATGATTGTGTGGACATCAATATAAAGAAAATACAAAAGGAAATTCCACAAAAATCCATTGAAATTGACTAACCACTTTCAGAACCCAGGGGGGATAATTGCTACCCTTTACATACATTATGTATATCAGTATCAAGTTACTGGAATGTGTAATTTTCATGAAAAATTAATTTTTGTGGAATTCCCCATGTATTTCCTTCATATTATTGTCCACACATGACGTCATGTAGTCTCCTCATCCAACGGTTCCAACACCAAAACTTTAACAATTCATAACTTTTGCATCGATTGTCTGATTTTCCTCAAACTCTCACCAATGTGCTCTACCAATGTTGCTGCTTTCACTCAATCCACATTGCTCTTTGGGTTTCAGTTTCCTTCAATAAGAAAGGAGCAATCCTGTCAATACATAGCTTGGCCCTAATCACACTCCTTACCAGTTCAGACTTTTGTGACATACAGTCACTCTTCACATGCCCTTGAGCAATGGGAAGGTCACGCAACAGATCCTGTAAGAAAGTCATGTGCCTGCTCATGATGTTGGCCACGACGTCCACGAGGCGCAACCGCTGCCTGTCTAGGACGTCAGGGGCGGGCAGAAACGTGAAGGCGTCCAGAGTCTCGGCCGCCTGAGCGGCAGTGGCCACTGCAGAGGTCACCATCCTGTATTTCACGCGGTCCTTGGCGGCGTAACACATGGCTTGTTGCACGAAGAACTTATTACCCGGCGTCCCACCCAGGTGTGGTGATTCGGTCTCTTCCAGCACGCGATTGAAGTGTAAGCCAAACGTTGGAGCAGAAGTAACAACTCGCTTCTGGCCACCTTTGGTACTAGTATTAGGTATCGCGTCCTGCATACAGGAATATTTTGCTAAATGTCAATAAATGGTATGGTAAATTTTACATATCTTTTTTTTCTATTATTATTTTTGTCACAATTGAACAGAGGGAACACAAGATATGCATGATTTTTTAGTTATTGGGAGTGTACTGGACAAAATAATTCAATGGTTCTGAAACAGTTAACAATCATTTTAATCATGATACTGTTGTACCCACACTCACTGGCAAGCAAATTCAATTATGTAAAATCTATAATTTGATCACAATCATTTTTTTTATTATTATTTGTTTTGTTTTTAATTGTACGATATACAAAGTAATGCTCTATATCGTATTACAACTTTAATCAATCTCATCAATATTCAAAGAAATGCGGATCTATAATTATTGTGTTCAGTTGTTTGGAGATATTCCAGGATACTGTATCGGTATCCGCAGTGTGTAACATTGTAGTAATCTACAGTGTACAACTGTACTTGCAATAGTTCTATATAAATATAATTACAAAATTAATGTGACCATGCATCACAAAACCATAAAAAGTGCATGTCCTGATTTCACCCAAAGACTTACAATACTTTGTAGGTGAAATGGATCAACCTCGTCAATCTTTAGTTTTCTTTCATATTTTCTGCAAAAAAAATAATTAACTGTGTAAGCACAAGTTGCATTTCTCTCTTCTTAGTACCCAGCTAATACTTTTCCAAAATGCATTTTTTTTTTTGTTTCACAAGTTTGAAGTTTATTTTTCTCCTCATTTAACAACAAAAATAAATCAAATTAATCACTTTCTTTTAATAATTCAGGCAGGTAAGAAAAAAAAAAATTGTACTGAGCAATACATCATTTTTAAGCTTAGAGTCTGCTTTTGAAGCGTTCGCAATGAACTGAAAATGAATGTCTGCTGAGATTTTGGTGATTTTGTGATGCTGGGTCACAAACAATAGAGAACATATGGCATACATTTTAATAGGGAGTCGCGTTTTTTCCGCAAATCACAACTTTCAGACAATTCCATGAGAAGCTGTATTTGCGGTGGGTTGTGATGTATAGTACTTAACAGAGAAATGCACCTGTTCACATAACATTCATGTCGGGATCAGAATTCCAATTTTTGCACGCTTTTTGAACAACTTTACGAATAGCCCCCGACTCGACACATTTTTGGAAAACAGAAACCTCGCGAAATAGACAGTGCGTGGAAAGTACATCACCTCAAACGTCTTTTTCCATTCCTTTAGTTTCTCGTCATGGTTTTCTGTAAGCGATTCCACGTAAGCGGTTGCAGAAGCTATGCTCAAGCAGATGCCGCTGTGATTCAGCATACGGAACACCTTGGTCGACACGCCTTGCCGCCACAGCTCAAAGCCCATACACGTCTGCACAAACTTGAAAATGCGAGGACGATGCGTGAACAGAAAAATGGCCACCATCTGCCCCAGTCGGCGATTAAGATAGGCCTGAGCCTCTTCATCAGTCATATTCCTTGGTAGAGAAATGATTACAACGGATTTAATAATAATAATAATAATAGTAGACATTTATAGAACGCCTTTTCCACTGGATACAAAGCGCTATGACAGGGCTGCACACTGGCGCCGGCCCGACTGTCAAAGACCGGTAAAAGTGACCGTCGGACCGGGAACTTTTCAGGAAATCCACAAGTTACTGGTCCGACAAGACCAGTAAAAAAAAAAGCATTGGCGGGGTCAGTAGAAAGAAAAAGAGCAGCCCCGATCAGAGAGAAACAGAATGCAAGATATCGTACTATTCAACAAGTTTTACGCAAGTTTTCGTTTATGTCTACCGTTGCAATTTGTACAGTAAACATATATTAGTTTTGAGCACTAGCAGTCGACTGGATTCGCGCTCGCTTGCGCATTGACGCTGCTCACGCACTGCCATGCCATGCAATACATGTGCAAAACATGTAAAATGTAACTGTTAAAATGCATGTAATTCCCCGATCCACCAGACAAGAAGCATTGATAGAAGTGCACGCATTTCTGGGGCATTTTACTCATAATTTTTTTGATGCAACATCGATCCAATCCCGGATTCGCAGCAGCGTGGCAGTTGACATGTTAGAACTAATTTACTGGTGCCGATTTTTTAGAAAAAGTAAAAACATATTCGATATTCAGCGATTCAGTAAATGGATCTGATTGCATTCATTTTCATTTTACACAGTCATTTCACAAATGAATATTTTCATTCGTTCAGAATGGTCTCATAATGAAGATAGGCGCAAAAAGGATCACGAAATCGGCCCATCCATGTACTCTTTAAGAACGCATGCACAAAATGTGAGGAAATAATAGGCGCAAAAAGGATCTCGTGTAGGTTATCAAAAACGCATGCACAAATGCGACAAGATTATCAGGAGAAAGATAACAAGGAAAAGTAGATTACGTAGTATTACGCGGTGCGTAATATATGTCCCCGCCGGAAGTAGCATTTTGTAGCAAAATGTACAATATAGGTCAAAAATCAAGGTCAAAGGTCAAAGAAGTCAAAGGTCAAAATTCTGTGCGGAAGTTTTGAAGCGCTCACCTAGTGCCATCACATAAAGCAAACGGAATCGAAATCGGGTTAGAAATGGTGAAGGAGCAGCATTTTGTAGCAAAATGTACAACAAAATGTGGGTCAAAAATTAAGGTCAAAGGTCAAAGAAGTCAAAGGTCAAAATTCTGTGTAGAAGCTTTGAAGCCCTCACCTAGTGCCATCACATAAATCAAACAGAATCAAAATTGGGTAAGAAATGGCAAAGGAGTAGCATTTTGTAGCAAAATGTACAATACAGGTCAAAAAACAAGGTCAAAGGTCAAAGAAGTCAAAGGGCAAAATTCTGTGTAGAAATTTTGAAGCCCTCACCTAGTGCCATCACATAAAGCAAATGGAATCGAAATCGGGTAAGAAATGGCAAAGCAGTAGCATTTTGTAGCAAAATGTACAATACAGGTCAAAAATCAAGGTCAAAGGTCAAAGAAGTCAAAGGTCAAAATTCTGTGTAAAGTTTTGAAGCCCTCACCTAGTGCCATCACATAAAGGAAACGGAATCGAAATCGGGTTAGAAATGGCAAAGGAGTAGCATTTTGTAGCAAAATGTACAATATAGGTCAAAGGTCAAGGTCAAAGGTCACGACTGAAATTCTGTGTAGACGTTTCAAAGCTCCCATGTAGTGCTGTCATATAAAGCAAACAGAATCAAAATTGGCTCATAAATGACAGAGAAGTAGCAAATTGAAGATTTTCATCACACATGGACGGACACACGGACGGACACACGGACACACACACGTTTTGTACGGAGCCCGTTTCATAGTCCCCTGCTCGAACTCGTTCGGCGGGGACAAAAAACACATTTTTACCCTTCCGGTGCGTGCATTACAAAAGATTACATCCGAAGTAATTCATGAAATCGCCACAATTCCGCTGATATTTGAGGTAGAAATAGGCGCTAAAAGGATCGTGAATTCGGCTGTGTCGTATAGGCTTACCTTTTAAGAACGCACTTACGAAATGGGAAGAGATTATTGGGAGAAAAATAAAGGACACATTTTCAATCCTTTTTGGCGCGTGCATTATAAAAGATTACAGCCAAATAATAATTCATAAAATCATCGCAATCCCGTTGAAGTTTGAGGAAACAATAGGCGCAAAAAGAATCATGATTTTTGGCCGTGTCGTATATCTTTTAATAACGCATTTATGAAATGCAAAGAGTTTATCGGGGGAAAAAATAAAGGAGACATTTTCAACCCCTTTTGGCGCGTGCATCATAAAAGATTACAGCCGAAGTAATTCATGAAATCATCGCAAGAGAGCGAAGAGATTATTGGGACAAAAATAAAGAACCCCTTGTAGCGCATGCATCAGAAAATATTACAGCTAAAATAATTCATTAAATCATCGCAATCCAACTGAGCACCAAGAGCAGGTTACGCAGCAAGTTCGTGCGCCGATGTTCAGAAAAAGTCACAAACGCATTTGATACAATACTGGCTGTGACAAGCGCGAGCGCTGAACGCAAATCGTAGTGGGAACGACACCGGAGCAATGTTTTGGCTAGCCACACAGACTAGTAACTTCTGAATTTGATGATTTTTGCTAGTCCGACGCGATTTTGGGTGGCCAATGGCCAGCGGACCATCGCCAATTTCGAACCCTGACTTTTATTTTATTTGCTCTCCACATTGTCTATGACTTCTGCTTTGCCATAGATACATGTATTTGTGACCCCCTACAACAAAAGGATCCTAAAGTCGCTGATGGGTGTGCCGACAAAATCGAGTTTGAAGTCACATCATCAAAGTTGATCAAAACAATTGGATTTCTGTTTTTGACATAATTTTGCAGTCTACTGTTTTGTCTACCATCTGCCGAAATTTCGAAGCCGAATGGTTAAAAGAAAACTGTACTGACATTTTCTAATTGTCTGATAATTTTAATCTACATTTTTTGATGCCTACTACCGGAAAGAGAGGATTGTAAAAACCCAGGATAAGCCTGTAATGATTTTTTGAAAAAAATGAAAACGAGCAAGCCATGAACGATCCACACAATTTGGCCTACGTCACAGGTGCTCTTGGTGCACAACTCCGACATTAGCAAGACAAACTACATAATGCCAATTTACTGATGAAATCTCACACGAAGTACTGCAAAAGCTGTTATTTAGTATAACTGCAATATGGAGCTATAATAAACATGTTAAACAATATCTATTAATCTTTAAAAGCAATCTCTTCAACAGCTTTTTATTTAGATAAAACTTGTGGGGAAATTCCAGATATACAAAATGAAATTGGCATCGTTATCCGAACGTGCTGCCCATAGAAGACTGTGTGTAAGTAATGTTACGCATTGATGATCATGATCGAGCGATGGTTCGCCAGTTCAAACTATCTAACGTAGATGAGGGCTGAGTGAATCTAAATCCAAATGTAGATAGACCCTCTTCAATGGCACGCACGATTTACGCTTAGTAAGATAAAAATGGTACCCAGTACACATAGACTCTGAAATACTAGAACTAGGACTAGGACTACTGAGCAGTCAAGGAGTAGGTTCTACGTGGCAGTCCACGTTTTGATGAGTAGGCCCTACACCCACTCACCGTCGACATTGCAGCTGTAGGCCCTATGTGCACAGCGCTAATAAGGCACAGCGTAACGTTACATACCCCTGCTGCCAGAACTTGAAGAAAGTCCAGATGAAAGTCCAGACTCCAGATCTAGGTCTGGACCCTTGTCCTGCAGGCACTGTTGTTCCTGTGCTGGATTTTTCAGGTAATGTATCTGCTTTATGGATTTCCGATGTTTTGTAGTCGAGATAAATCTCATAATGGTGTTATTTACAACAAGGACTAATGTTAGATCTAACAGTTTGTTTCAGTAGGCCTACTAGGACCCATATCTCGGAAGAGTGGCCTGACCACGTAGATTCTAACACAGTGTCACCGCTTCGCGGTCCCAGCGCTGGTGTAGGTATAGTGCTAGCATACTTCCGTATCCATGTAGATATCTCAAAATTCACCTTGCCAAATGGCACCAAACTCACAGGAAATACTTTATGATTCATATCCAACAGCTCACGTTAATTGGAAACAAATCACATGTCGGGAAGCGTAAGTGTAGATGTCGACTTTCCTGTCGGCGTCGCTAAAAATAATCTGCTCTACGACTAACATGAGTGATTGCAGCCAGGCCCTACCTACCTGCTGCGCACGCACAGACTGAAGTTAGCCATTAAATATCATGAGATATTAAAGTCTTTCAAGTAATCGGGGGCAATAAATAAATTTACAAATTATTTGTGGTAAGTTGAATGAAAAATGTAGTTCCTATATCACACAAGTCGCAAAAATCATTACATCTTTGAGTTTAGTTCTCGCGTAAATTCCCCGTTCGCACAGTACTAGTCGGCTAACTAAGGTTCTAGATTGTGCATCTTGCATTCGCCAAGATCTCTCGCGAAGAGTGAGTTTTTTTTTGAGTGACGACTTGAAAGTCGACGTCAATATTGATACTTCTCGATTACTGATTTCGTTCAAATATAAGAGAATACTTTGAAATATGCTATGAAGTATATCCTGTAATTTTGGTGCGATTTGGTTTAGTGAAATTTGAGATATCTACATGGATAGAACAGTACACAAGCGCCGCCTGCTAGCTAAATTAGGCCTAAGCGTCGTCTGCTACTCGATACAAATTAACGCACGCGTATGCGAGCACTTGTAATCAGTAATAGTGAGAGCACCTGTGACATCATAACATCCGGGCTCGTCATCTCATTAGCATAATTCTCACCTAAAAAGTTCCATTTTTAACATTAAATTACGGACTTACTAGTTATGAAATTTTGATTCTGTTTGCGCCGCTGGGTCTTTTAAATTAAAAGAACAACACATAAAAATATAAAAAACCGGTACAATGCCCTTTTAAGGAAAGGCAAGAAATCAGCATTTTTCTGGGCCATGATTTTCCTACTTTCAACGTAACAGAAACGTGTCCGAAGATTTGGATTTAGCGCCGCAGCTAGACTCCGCCCCTAGCAACGAGGTAGTGATCTTATTGGTCAGTGTGTGGCATCCTGATTACTGATTGGTAGTGCATAGACCGCTGGCGCTATGCTTGAATGAGCATACCTTCTACTTCTACTGTCAAACAGTGAAAACTGTCTCGCCTCCCCTTGATCATGATAGCGTCGGAAGGAAAACTTGAAGGCATTTTTCTTGAAACTCCGATTTCCAAAACCACTTGACATGCATTAATAAAATCATCGATATCTCCGCAACTGAGTACTTTTATGGGGTATGCTATAATATATAAAATTAAAGCACAAGAGTAAGGGAATAATGTCATGCCATTTTCAGAAAATTGTCTGCCTTTCGGATCCTTTTGTTGTAGCGGGTCACATTTACGCATTGTCAGTCATACCTTTTTGCGCCTATCTTGCCTTTCACTTTCCTCATGTGCTCCTGGATTCGTTCAGCAGATGGCATCATGGCTGACATGCAGCCAAATGTGATCGGCATGTCTTTCTCCGTTTCATCAACGAGTTCATCCCAACGGAAATCTCGAACATTTCCCATTGAAAATGGCTGACTGTAACCACTTGTGTGTTCCTTGCTTCTCATGGCTTTCACCTCAAATAAAACAAGGAGAATTTCAATCAAAAGGCGAAGCGAAAAATCAGCTACATTATCTTATGAACGCCGACCTGGTGGGTCTTGATAAAAATTGGATGAAATACATTCATATACAAGAGTACCAACATTGAAGCATGTTTAGGCAAAAAACAATTCAGAACTAACAGGCATTAACGTTTCTCCCCTTTAGAGAAGTGTGTGACTAATTTGAAGAAAAAAAAAAGTCATAGTATAAATGAGTTTGCTGTCAATACATGCATATCATTTTCATATAAAAGAGAGTTCCAGAACATGACAAAAATGATCTGCCTGTCAGGGTTGTTCTGACTTCAGCTGTTTGGAGAGGAGTGGAAATTGAAAGAAAATGTGTAATAATACCATCGTGGGCATATTGTCATACTGATGACACATGCAAATTCGTACAACTTCACAGACTTTGTACTCTTTAAACGGATGGTACAGTATTGGTGGAGATGAGAACTGGGCTTTTAACTTTTTGCGAGATACCAAGAAAATACTTATGATCTAGTACAGAGCATACCATTTTAAGAGGAATTCAAAGTTTATTTGATGAAAATCGGGTTTGAAATGACTGAAACATCCAAAAACAAAGTAAAACAAAGCGATCATAATAAAGTGTCGGTCCCACACTTTGTTAGAATCACTCTTTTTGGGATATCTCAGCCATTTTAAAACCAATTTCTATCAAATAAACGTTGAATTCCTCATAGAATTACGTGCTCTTTCATATATTATAAGAGGTTTCTCATTATTTCACCACACAATAGGTCTCAACCAAAACTGTAAGATCCCTTAAAATACCTCCTTCCGGATCATTTCCTGTGCCACGGCCAATAGCGCCTTCTTTGCCTTTTGAGATCCCTCACATAACTTTTTGAACGCGAGTCGATATTCTGATGCTTCGATGTAATCTATGGCTGCATCTTTCATAGTTTTAGGTCGGGACGGTGGCCGATTGTCAACTTCATCGTCCTCTGAGAGTTCATCTGGAAGAGATGATGAGACTGGAATGTTTCTCTGCAGATTGGCATCTTCTCCGTTTTTCAGGAGGTGTGACTGTGTTGTTGGACCTCTGCTCTCTGGTGCGCTTTTGCCACCACCTTTCAAAGAGGAATCAGAGTTTGAAGTGTACACACGTATGTTGACAATGATATGCTGTATTCATGGAATATTTTGCAAGGTTTTCATCATCAACAAATTCTGCGAATCAGGTGCAATCGTGAAATTAAAGACACAGTAACAAAAATGACTCTGATCCAGATATGAATGTGACGCACAAGTATATATTTCTCCATTCAGTATAGTACTCCAGGATCGCGAAACTAAAGTACTTGCAAAATCATCACGAAGTCCCGATTCGTGAAAATTTAGACTCGTGAAATATGGCTAATATGGTGTACAGTTATATAGAAACCTACGAATTGTCCAGGGTTGACTGAGACAAAAAGTTTTGCTGTATTTTTTTCTCTCTTTGCTGTCTGTACACACATTTTTACACTATAAAAGAAGGTCCTATATCTTATTGTGCATGGAGTTGTGATGATTAGTAAAAGTAGATATTTTTCGCATTGAGTAATTTTTCGCAATCAGCCTTGTAAAAAGAGTTTTATGTGTCTTCAATTCCACAGAAACTAAGACATCAAATACTGGGGTAAATGGCAAAACAAGATATTCACATGATTTTATTTTTGCGCTAGTTTCTGGTCGCCCGAAAATGCCAGACAATTTCAACTCCGCAAAAATTTCCACTTGTACAGTATTGCTCAATAATGTACAATTGTACATCCAAATATGAATCAATTCAATAAACGTCTTTGAAATTTTTCCAGGAAGAGATGTACATCATGATAGAATATTTTGAGTTATGCAAAGTATTTTTTTTTTTTTCTTGACAGTTATGTTGGTCCTAGAAGAGGTCCGCTTAATCTTGACATTTTCAATGAAATGTTGCAAGGGCTAGCAGGAGTGTGCCTATTCAGGGTAAACACCACTCTGTAAACAGCACACATTAACCCTAACTAGGCCAGGGGCCTCCGAGTCCCCCCCCCCCCCCCCCCCGACGTTTCACGCGATGTATCGCGAAAAGCTATCGCCGTGACATTTCATGACTTTTTTCTTTCGAGTCTCCTGCATCTTCTGACACCAAATTTGCGATGCCCGGGTGCACAGTTCCGAAGTTGTGCATAAATATGTACGTGCATGTCAGACCAAAAATTGCTCAAAAATGTGAATTCGTGTACAATTTCAATGCAAACTGTGTTTACAGGCAAATTTCTTAAAAGCATGACTCTTTTGGGGTTATAATGATTAAAATCAATAAATAACGGATTTTCTTCTTCAGAACAATGTTGCTGACAAATTTCATCAAAAAAACAAAGAAATAAATAACTAAAAAGAATATTTACACACAAAAAATGCCTGTTTTGAGCTTTAGTGATTTATACCAAATTGTCTGATTTCATGCATCTTTATGCATAAATTAGCATAATTTAGCATAAAGGATAATTTTTCTTTCTTTGAATGAACTTCATGGTACTTTAGATTACTTCACAGGCAATGTTTGTGCCTATTTTCGTTGCAATCGCGCGGTCGAAGGCCGGGATTTGGATTTTGTTTTTGTTTTTTGTTTTTCTTGTGTGTATTTGTTCCAAGTTCATCTTGTCAGTGCTGGCATCCAGGGATAGCCTGGCAGTAATGTCAATTCCCACTGGTTCCTTTTGCTGAAATATTTGTTAAAATATAGATCAGTAGTTGTTATCTTTACAAACACATTGGTACAAACCTAACTGCAACCTGTCATAGCATCTTAAATTTTGTCTAAAAAGCCAAAGAAGACAAAAAAACTGACATTTATGCACATGACTTAATCTTATGATGTGAATTTTAGTTTTCTTTCTTTCTCTTCTTTTGTTTTGTAAGGGGGGGAGAGGAGGTTGTTTTTGTTGTTCAATTTTGTGTGTGTGTGTGTGTGTGTGTGTGTGTGTGTGTGTGTGTGTGTATGTGTACTGGAAGATGTTGGAGAAGTTTTTTTCAAAGCCAGAGCACAATACCAGGTGAGTCTGCAATACGTGATGTTCCATTTTGGATTGTCCAGCGATTCCAGTATCCACTACATAAAACCAGACTTATTCACATCATGACGCTTGCACGCATAGGAAGCAATGGCCTGTTTTTTAACAAGAAATTTTTGTGAAATTGCTACTAGCATTCAATGGAAATCACAGACAAGAACATTTCATGCATGCTTTACTTTGCAAATCTTGGCTCCATGCTAAAAATTCTTGAAAGTTTCATGCACGCTAGAGGGGCATTCCAGACGATTTTCATAATTTCACATCATGCAGTACATAACTAAACAGCTCCATGTATAGATGTGTGGAATTGATCGTGGTTCTTGAGCAGAGAAACAATATTTTGAAAAATCTAAACAAATTACACTGAACAAAGATGATGACATGGGTGTCTCACATATTTCAGAAATGTAGCAGTGTAATTTCATTACAATCCCGCTTGCTTGCGAGTTCAACTGTGTATAATCTATGCATGCCTTCTTCTTTTGTGCTGCTTCCTTGAGCCCCAACTCATGCATTCTTATGGTGACCGTGCCATGTCATCACCCTTGTTCATTTCAATTTGATGTAAATCTTGAAAATATTCTTATTCTTCATCCCAATCATCATAAATTCAGAATCTCTGTCCTCAGTATCACTAATTTATAGTTGTTCACATGTAAAAATCTGAAAATAATCCGGAAAAATCCTTTAAAATTTCTGGTTTCACTATCTGACCTGTGTCTCAAGTACGAATAAGAGTACCTGGTGTCAAAACTTGCTTTCGTCGCCTCGCGAATGGAGTTGTAGATGAGTCACTTTTGGTATTCTCCTCGGGCACTTTATCATCACCTTAAATGGAAGAAAGTTCAAGTTAGGGAACTTCCGCAAATTGGGTGGTAATGTGATTACATTAAAAACAAGACAAACATAAAAGCTGCAAGATTTTCACAGCTTCTTGCCAACATTCATCCGTTTTCTGCCTTTGATCATCTCTTTATTCAATAATGTCAAACACATGTATAAAAGGAACTGGTCTCTCATAGCTTTATAGATTAACATAATATGTATCGATTTAATTGCAGAAAATGTCTGAAGTTTTCTTTCTTTGAAGAAAATCAACTCCTTGAGTCATGATACCAACTTCAAGTAGGGTTGATGGTACAATGGTGCGCTATTCGTGAACACTGGGAAGTGGTTCATTTTCAGCTCAGTATGGTATGAGTTGCTTTAAAGGGATCACATAATTTTGGTTGAGACCAAACTTCAGGTTTCTATCATTCCTTGGTGAGATGATGTGAAGCCTCTTGTAAAGTATACAAGAGCATGTAATTTCAAGAGGAATTCAACATATATTTGCAGAAAATTGGTTTTGAAATGGCGAAGATATCCAAAAAGAGCAATACTAAAAAAGAGATGCGACCCACATTTTACCAGGATCACTTTGTTTTTACTTTGTTTTTGGATGCTTCAGCCATTCCGAAACTGATTTCCATCGAATAAACTTTGAATTCCTCTTAAAACAGTACGCTCTGTACTATTTTGTAAGTGGTTTCTTGGTATCTCCCAGAAAGTTAAAAGCCTAATTATTGTCTCCACCAAAAGTATAACATCCCTTTAAGAGAGTGCTGGAACACACCCCTACATTGCCTTAATGTGACCCGTCACTGTACAGGCATGCTAACCTGGAAACATTAAACTGCACATTACTTGAATATGAGACCATTCTGAAGCAAATAATTTTCACACAACAATAAATATATAATGTACTCTTAACCCTAAAAAGACTGGGCTATTTTGATGCCTCGTAGGACTGGGGGGGCCCTCATTGGGCCCCCCCCCAAGATCTTGGCCGTTGACCGCACAATCGCAAAGGAAAATTGGCACGCACGTCACCCACAAGGTAATCTACAAAACTGATTAGGTAATTATTTCACAAATATTCAAATTTATTTTTAATCAATTAATTATGCTAATTTATGCATGAATTTTAAAAAATAGCTGTTAATCTGTAATCACAGGCCAGAACTGCTAATTTTTGGTTTAGGTACTCTCTGTAGGATTCTTATTGAATGTACCTAAAATAAACGGCGGTATCAGAATTTTTTTCTTATGTATTTTATTGTTTTTAAAATTTCTTATGTATTTCATTGTTTTTGACTTTTTTTATTTTTTTTTTTACAGAAATCATCGGCCACACTATTTCGATCATAAAGAACATGAAATTAAGGTTTTGATCTGTAAAAGTAAAAATAATGAAACATTTATGAATTTTGGTCAGAAACAGAATTTGCATTGGATTTGTCCATGAAATCACGTTTTTGAGCAATTTCGGGTCTGACATGCACTTACAAAATGTTGCGTAACTTCAGAACCGCGCACCTGGGCGCCGCGTATTTGGTCTCAAAAGTTGCGCAAGACTTAAAAGAAAAAAGTCATACAACGTCGCGTCGCAAGATTTTTACGTTCCAGATTTATCGCGAAAAATGTTGAGGGGGGGCCCAAAAAGCCCCCCCCCCCCCCAGTCTTTTTTTTTTCCCCACAAGGACTGAAACAATCATCCCCCGGCATTCCCACTGATTCCCACTGATCAGTTACTAGTCATCCCCTTTAACCCTACCTTACCTGGGCTATTTTGTGAGCTTAAAGTCCTGGGGGGGGGGGGGGGGGCATGATGGTCCCCCTTATGATCTCAGCCGCAATTCGTGCGTGTGTTACAAAAATTGGCACACACGTCACTCGTGATGCAATCTATAGGGCTGTGTTGTTAAATTTCAATAAATTGCTTTATTTTATTTTATTTTATATGAATTAATCATGTTAATTTATGCATAAAATTAGAATTTGGCTGGGGGCTTGACATTACTCCTTGTCTCATCAGTGCCCATAATCTTATATTCTTTTAAATTCTTTTATTATGCATGGCTTACATTACGATATTCTATTGTTTTTAAATATTGGAAATGAGCACAAATGCCAAGGGAACAAATTACAGAGAGAATTTGAGAAAAGAGAAATTCACATAAGTCTGATGCACACTAAATTTCCTAAGCCCCGTTTTATCAAAAGATGAATTTAACGTTAAGTCAAGATAATCTATGATAAACCTCTCAAATCAACTCTAAGTCCACTTAATCTATGATTAACTTCCAAATAAACTTCAAGTCCGTTTTATCAAGAGACCCAGAGTTGACATCAACTCCAACTTCCTCCCAAATCACCATATAAGTTTTCTCAACTGCTCCAAATCCATGATAACTTTACAGTTGATAAAATATTAACTCTAAGTAGAGACAGTCAGGTAGACTCAATTGTAAGGCAATTTATAGAAGAAAAATGACTGTCACACTTTCCTTGTCTAGCTGGGGTGTTGTCACAATGTTTGTCTGTTAACTGCTCACTTTCTCTAACATTTAGTTGCATTTATTTCATGTAATCATGGTCTTTCCCTTGCATGAAATTCACAATCGGCACGCACTGCTTACGCGACTGCTGCACACAAACACCCTAGACAGCAGTCCCAATCCCAGCCTGCGCGCCCAGCGCCTCGGCCCGCCTGCCCGCCAATCAAGCCATCGCCAGCAAGGGCAATTAAGTAACCGAGTAAATGGAACCGCGTCTGTGTGCAATGCATATCTTGCCACAGAACCCATATGCGAGGAAACCAGTGATTTCTGACGTGCGTAGGCCTACGTAGAGCTAATTTGTCAATAGATACTAATTAAGAGTTCAGTAGGCCTATACAGAAAATAAAGAGTTTAATTCTATACTAGCACCGAGTACGACAGTAACTTAAGATCTAACCAGTGAATAGGCCTAATGTTAGGCCTAAGTAACGTTACAGCGAGTCGTTTGTACTTACCGTATACTGCATGACTAGCGGCATCTACTAGGTCTAGAATTTCGACACGTAGACTCGCGATCTATTCTTTACAATGCCGATCTGCGCCGTAGATGTAAAAACAAGCTACTGTAGTCATCACACTCTCACAAGTTTCCATAATCCTACACGTAAACACACAAGACTTGAAACAATGCATACACGGCCTTCACCTTGGACAGTCAGTTACTCTACGTTTTTTATATCCATGTCAATGAATACTGTTATAACGTTAGATTTTAATACTGAGATCCTACGTAGTGCAGTGTGCGGGATCTTTACGGTAGTCGCGTACGCAGATTTTCGTTGAGCTCGAGATGTGCTACCTAAATCTATCGACCTACTTTCGTCAATACAACGCAAAACAACTGCATATTTTGCGGTTCTGTTGCAACAACGGCTGTAGCGCTAATCATACTGCGGCGCACTAGCAGACTACGCTTCCGTGGATGTGTTATGTGGCAATCAATAGGGCTACATTTGTGATTTTGTTGTTTGTTTTGCTTTATGTATTGTATTGTTTTTGAGCAGACAGTACCGAAAACCAGCCTCGTCCTGTGTTTTTTGTTTTGACTAAATCAATAATTAAGTCACGGTGATGAGGTATAACTATAATCGACTATTAAGTCTCTTCGTAAAACGGACTTCAAGTTGGATAAAGTTAGCGTTGATTTCACAATCAATGCTAACTTTATCTTGATAAAACGGGCCCCAGGTTTTACAACCTGTGTCATGAGCACGCAGAAGAGTACCTTGTGTCACAATGGAATGCTTCTGTCGCTTTGGGGAGAGAATAGTCGGGAGGGTTGATTTGCGTTTGGTTGTCCCCTGGGGAACTTTACCACCACCTTACATGAAAGAAAATACAATTTAGAGAAATTACGAAAAATGGGTGAGGTTGCACTATATCAAAAACAAGATGTAAAGTCAAAATTTGAATCATCAATGATTTTCCCTTCCACTGCTTCTAATACCATAATAGCTTTATCTGTATATTACATCTTGATCATTGTTATTTGTTATTTACAATGTATATTGCTAATGATGCTCTCCTTGCTTTCTTTCATCATAGTACTCAGTAACTTTAAATGATAACAATCATTCCGAGGCATGAAACTTTCGCAAAACTGCCACTGGCATTCAATGCATTGAGTAGACCAGAGTGTTTGCATGCTATTTTCTTTCATGAATCAAAAACAAGATGAACAAGAACTCAAAATTTGAATTGTTAAGCCTTCTACTGCTTCTCATACCATAATAGCTAGTTACAAGTAAATACTATGACTTGATCATTGTTATTTGTTACCTATATTGTTAATACTGCTTTTCTTTCATTGCTAGACTCAAGTGTTACTTCTTTGTTTATTTTACCATCAAGCATAGTGTTTATAATAACTATTAATGATGACAATACTTTCAAGGCATGAAACTTTTGCAAATTGCCACTGGCATTCAATGCATTGTTGAGTAGACCAGAGCTGTTGCGTGCTATTTTCAGTCAAAAAATCGTGGCAAAACTTGCAAAAGTTTCATTAATGCTGAAATTTTGGGTTTTACAGTATCCAACCTGAGACTGGAGCATGAGGAAGAAGATTTGGGGGCACATAACTCTTCAGTATCTCTCTGGCTGAAACAGTGAATGAGACACCTTTCTTCTGGCGAGCTTTCGATTCACCTCCTGAAACAGAAGAAAATTCAAGTCAGATTAGATATGAAAAATATGATACATTCAGAAATACTTCAAATCGAACGTGGTGAACGTTGGAAATTTGTGACGACAAAATAATAACAAGCATGCACTCGGTTTCTCTTTTATTCTGAGATTGCCTACATAAACTCCTTTACAGCAACGATGAATTTCATCGAACCATCACTTATGAAGATTCACACAAAGCATGATAATATAAATAATTTCATACTGATAAAATTTCAGAGATTGAAGCAGGATTTCTGTCTTAAATAGTAGTGAAATTTCAATTGCCAAAGAAAATAAATCTCAATTTGAATTAATAATTTACCCTTCAACTCTAATACTTGCAAGCTACAGATGAATACCAGATCTTGATCATTATTATTTGTTATTTCTGTCACCAATTCTGCTCTCCTTCCATTGCTGGTATTATTTCTTTTTATTTTTTATTTTTTCAAATGTCTATCATTACAGCTTCTATAACTTTAAGTGATAACAATCACTTTGAGGTAGGAAACTTCCACATTGCCACTGGCATTCAATGTACTGAGTATTGAGAGCATTTGCATGCTATTTACTTTTGTGAATCTTGGTTCCTTGCAAAATTGGCAGAAGTTTGATACATGCTAAAATGTCTTGTTTCGCAGTTATCTAACCTGAAACTTGATGATAAGGACCCAGAATCAGATACCGGTTCTTTTCCTTTGCAGATGAAGAAGAGGATGAGTTACCCTTCGTTGTCTCCTGGGGCGCTTTATCACCATCTTTAATAAATGGAAGAAAATTCAAATTAACCTTAACCATCAAAAGACTGGGGGGGGGGGGGGGAGCTGAAAGACCCCCGTAACATAAACTGTGATTATTTGGTAACACTTCAAGATTTTGCGCTGCCGTTTTACAACTTGTTTCATTCGAGTTTTGCGCAACTTTTGATACAAAATTTGCATGGCCTGTATGTGCGATTAAAGAGTTGCATCACCCTTTCACATGGCACATCATGAAAAATTCAATATTTTGCATTCATTTGTGTGCAAAGGTCAATGGGGATTGGAGTAAATATTACAGATATTGTTTGAGATTGTTGGAACTTTTCGCGCCTTTTGCGCATGCAGAAATTAGCACGAAATAAAAGCATGCAAGCACTTTTGCATGGAATACATGAATAATATGTCCGTAGTTGATTCCACAGAATTAAAAACGAGTGAAACTCACCATACCTTGCCAAGAACAAAAAATTACTCACACAAAAAATATATTTTACAGTAACAGATCAAAGACCAGTCCCGAGTATAATCAGGAAAGTGTATAATGGGAAATGCAGCCCGTTCTCAACATGATTACACAATATTAAAGGCTCTAAAGGAAACCTGAAATAGTTTGTATCTGGAAAATGCCTGCCTGTTTATCCGAAATACGTACCTGATTGTCCACTAGATTGCAGTGGAACTGCTTTTCGTTATGTCAGTCAATTATAGAGTGGAGAACCTGACCTAATAAAGGGTACCTGATCAAGCAGAGGGTACTGTACTGCTTCAATTTTGTTGAAGTTATTACCTTTTTTAAAATTCTATCAAACACAGGCATTAACACCAGCTTTAAAAAATAGGAATCTTTTTTGAGGCATGAAACTTCTGCAATTGTCAGTGGCATTTAATGCATTGAGCAGAGAAGAGCCTTTGAGTGCTATTTACTATCGCAAGTCTTGGCTCCTTGCAAAATTTGCAAAAGTTTCAGGCATGCTAAAATTTCCAGTTAGAATACTGTGTACATGTACATCGAATATTTCATGAGGTTTTCATTTTTGAGAATTTGCGAGTCAGGTGCAATCTGCGGAATTTAAGACACATGAAAATGTTGACTCTGATCCCGATATGAATGCGACATACGCGTAGAGTTCTCCTTTCAGAACAAGACTCCAAGATCGCGAATTTAACCACCTGCGAAATCATAGGGAATTCCCGATTCGTGAAAATTTAGACTCGCGAAATATATGGCATTTACAGTTATCTCACCTGAGACTGGAGCATGAAGAACAGGACCTTGAATCTGACTCTTCTTCTTCTGGCCCTTTGTGCTTGAGTGGCCTTCGACACTTCTCTGGGGCGGTGTCGCTTTATCATATTGTGTACAGAAGAAAATTCAATGTATAGTATCAAGTAGTATAAAAATAACATCGAAAATGAGATGAACAGGAAAGGTACAAGATCCTCTGCCTAAATAAGGTTTTTTCCCCTCCCCCTCCCTCAAATATATAACTTATGAATTCTTTTTTAATAATACCACCAAAAATTTGAATATTGATGATAGCAATGATATTAGTATAAGAACGATAATAATAATAACAATAATAATTACAATCATCACTATTATTATCATTATCATCATTATCATTATTTTTATTTTTATCATTATTATTATCATCATTTGAAATTGTACTGCTCAGAAACTGATTCCATTTAATACATACATTACATGTATATGCTCAAGGTGCAACCATGTGTGCAAGATGCAAATTACATTCAGGTAGCAGGTGTACATATTTAGGGAAAGAAAACAAGGTGAAACAGGGACAATGAAATTGCAGGATCGCAGGATTCTTCACTACCCATTTTATAAAATTGCACGGCTGACAGTGACAGTGTGTAACCACACTTCTGTCCTGAGGGAGAAAGATTTGTGGTGACACCATGTGTATATATATACTGTACAAGTAGTCCTTTACCGGATCGTTGTTTGGCAGAAGATCCTACACTGTACAAAGATGAGAGTTGAAGAGGGAAGCAACATATGGGGGTTGTAAGGAGGGGAAAAAAGTGAAGAGTGGGGGACAGTAATGGGCTATAAGTTGAAGTTGCACTAGTGGAGACGGTAGAGAAAGGAACAGAGAGAGTGGTAAGGAAGAATAGAGTGGGAATCAAGTAAGATGTTCGGACATCATTAAGAGAAAGATGAAATAGACGGGAAGAGGAAGAGGGAGGAATTGAATGTCGGAAAATCATGGAGATAGGAGAGAGAAGTGAAGATTCATGAAACCAATCTTGAGAAGAACGAAGTCGGCGAACAGTCTGGACTATGGAATGCGGAATCAATGAAGAAAGGATGAATAATCCCGCGAAGGAAAGGTAAGGGAGAGAGTGCAACTTCAACTTCATAGATGAAACTATGTTGAGAGAAGGGAGAGAGATAGAGTGCAACTTCAACTTCTAGCCCATTACTCTCTACCACTCTTCATTTTTTTCCCTCCTTACAACCCCCATATGTCGCTTCCCTCTTCAATTCTCCTCTTTCTAGGCTCTTCTGCCAAACAACGATCCGGTTAAGGACTACATACACATGGTGTCACCGCAACTCTTTCTCCCTCATTTACTTCACCATGCAAACCTTCAAACAACAAATAACTTCTGTCCTATCTGCATGTGTTGTGATGATCAACCAATCGGATAGCTACATCGTGATTTATGATATGAGAATTTTACAGGGACTACGGGGCTGGGGTGTATTATAACAGAAAGTGCTTGCATGTACCCCTAGACTGTTTCTCACATTTCAAAAATGGTATCTAACCTTTTGGATCACAAGGACGAAGAACTAGTACTGGTACTAAGACATCTTTGCTATAGTGTAGCTCAGGTAGCTTAATAGCACTCTCAGCTGGTGGAGTGTCACCTTCAGTGCTTTCCTTGGGCACATCAGTGTTTGCTGGTGGAGAAGCCGATGTGTTGTCTTCAATTATTTCCTCTACGTCATCTTCAATAATTTCCTCTACGTCATCTTCAATAATTTCCTCTATGTCGTCTTCAATTATTTCCTCAGGCACGTCAGTCTCTGGCTCTGCTGGAGGAGTAGCCAATGTGTCATTGTCGGCCCTTTCCTCGGGCACATCAGCACCATCTTAAAATGGAAGAAAATTGAGAAGATAAGTTCTACTCTAGATACAGCACTGGGGAAATGCATATTGAAGGTGTCCTTACAAGATGAATGCATGAAAGCCAATCGTACACAAATTACTAAAGAATCAGACACTCCCAACCCCTTCTGATCCCTGAGGCGTGTTCTCCTGGAGGGAGCAGAATCCCAGGAATCTCTAGTGACATCAAGGGTACCACAGGGAACCGTTCTGGGGCCTCGATTGTTTCTCTAATGACCTGCCAACAGTGGTTAAGTCCAAGGTACGACTTTTTGCAGACGACTGCATAATATGTACCGTATACCGAGAAATATAATGTATGCAAAATTGCAATGATCAGGATGCAAAAGCTCTTCAGAAAGACATCGACTCACTAGCTTGTGGGAGTCACAATGGCAGATGTCCTTCAACCCGTCAAAATGCTTTACTATGCATCTCAGCCACAAAAACAAACCTATTATCACGCGGAAAGGGAAACAGCTACAACAAGTAAGCCACCACCCATACTTACTGTAGGTGTTGAGATAAGCAAAGATCTCACTCAGTCCTTCCACATTAACAAGATTACTACAAAGGCAAACCAAATGCTGGGTATCATCAGAAGAAATCTCCATTCGTGTAATATATCAGTCAAAGAAACAGCCTACAAAACGCTGGTTCACCCAAGGCTTGAGTATTGTGCTTCCATTTGGGACCCTCATCAAGCTACATTGTACTTAAGCAAGAAGAGCATTGAGGCCATTCAACGCAGGGCTGCTCGTTTAAAAAATCATGACAAACGATCCAGTGTCACATCCATCCTATCCAAACTCCAATGGGAAACCTTGGAAAATCGCCGTACCAATCCGATTGATTGCCATCTTTAAGAAGTACAAAATATTACCTCATCAAATGTTCATCTACATCAGAGACCCGGTTCAACACGGCGACAAACAGGTCCAAACGTTCTAGAGATGCCTTTTATTCAACATTCAACAAGACATGTTACCACTACCAGCACTCATTCTGCCCAAGGACAACCAGAGAATTGAACTTCTTATCACCAGAGATAAGAAGTGTTACCAAGTTAAAGGACTTCAAAATTATGCTTGACGAAATCAATGTAGAAGAGCTGGTCAAAAAAGCTCATTTCAAAATCTAAAATCTTAAGAAATAAATCCGTTCACACCAACTGCACGGGATAACATTGACCGACAAGTATGTCTAATTCCGCGAAAAACTTCTCATTTATAGTAATGACATTTGCTGGGTCAGTTTTTCGCTTCTTTAGACAGACACCATTGATACATACGCCATTGCGACGGTTTAAGCCGTTTTGGCTTAACGCAACTTTGACCCAGTTACCCCCGCATAAAAATAGTTATTATTATTTTTTCCAGCTTGGTTTTCAAACCAATCTGGAAAAAATATACCTCGTATACAAGATTAATCAGTCAACATTTTGACTCACCTCTTCCACAAATTCCTCCTGTTTTCTGGTTGTGTTCTCCACTTCTTTGCAGCACTCCCCAATTCATTGCCGCCTTCGTTTGAAAAATGACCGCACGAACGTCTATGGCAAGCCAAATGCTCCATACAATCACTATGTCTGTACACTTACGTTTATTGACTAAGTGTACCGACATAGTGATTGTATGGAGCATTTGGCATTTTTATGCGGGGGTAACTGGGTCAAAGTTGTGTTAAGCCAAAATGGCTGAAACCGTCGCAATGGCGCATGTATCAATAATAGTGTCTGTCTAAAGAAGCGAAAAACTGACCCAGTAAATGTCATTACTTAAATGAGAAGTTTTTCGCGGAATTTATAGACATAGGGCCTACTTGTCGGTCAAGGGATAAAAGCCTTCAGCCTCAGGCAGTGACTGTGCAGGACCCAACCAGAACCAGAACCAGATCTGGAGATTCTCCCGTCTGAATCCACACCCTAGCAAATTGGAGACTCCCGAGTCCTGGTTAGTGGTGGTCGATCAACTTGATGTGCACCAAGTCCCTTGCTTGGGTCAGGGTTCTACCAATGCTTTCTTATTTAAATCCTCTCATGCTATCTCAACCTTTTTCTTTTCTTTCTTTTTTTAGACATAGGCCTAAATTTACACAGGGCCTACTACAGTCTAGACCATACTCTACAATGGCAGTAACGTTAATAATTCAAATCATATATTTTGGCTTGAATTAGACTTCAATTAATAATTAAGCACATGCTAGTATTGCTATTTTTAGAGGGTTCTATCATGCATGCATCGGCTGGAGATCTCCCGTTGAAAGCGGGAGAGTTGGAGTCTCTGCAGGGGCCTAACATTATAACAACTGTGTTAGCTGCTTAGTGGCCTAGCTAGCCTAGATCACATGATCCATAACGTTAGTTCATGAGTTAGTCTACTAGTAATACTTCAAAACGTTACAAGTAACACGTTTTCTAAACGTTTGAGGCAACATGCATGAAGAACCTCACCATTTGCCGGATTTGGCCTTGCCGTTGCCTTTGCCTTTCGCTTTGCGGTTAGTCTCGGATTTGCCGCTTTCAGAATCCTCACTAAACTCCTCTCGCGGGCCCGCTGGTGGATTTCGCAGGGCGTGTGTTGGACACCAGAAATTTGTAGCATGTTCTGCATATGAAGGACCAAGGTTTATAAAGTGCCGGCTTTCCAAACACAGTCGTCCAGGTGTTTTCCGATGTAATTCTTGCCACTCGGAACCTGTTCCACCCCTTGCCCTTGTTTTTTCGAGTGAACGGTTGACGACAGTTTACACACAAATCCCTCCCCATACTCGGATTCACAGCTTCGAATTTGGTAGTTCTACGTTAGACAAAAAGCTTTGACGCACGTTGGTCGTTGCATCTATCACAGCAGACGGCAATCGCAATTCAGCAGCATCTAGAAATCTAACAGTTAGCATAAACATGATCAGGACAACGTCGCGCTCACTAAATTCGATTGTAATGTGACGCATTATTGACAGTGCACAGCGTCTGGTCAGGCTCCCCATACAAAATTAGTACGAATCCGGTGTCTTGTCCTGTCGCTACTCGTCGCTGTACGATTCCGCAAACAGTTCCCCTTGTTGCTGAGAATGAAATCGGCACTGCAGCAGCCGACACGAGTGTGTAAATCTAATGGTCGGTGTTTCCGTTGTCAATACATAACACTCACTTGCCAGTGATAAAGTGGTGAATGCAGTTATGCATAAAGAAAAAGAGAGGAAAAAAAGAGATAAATAAAATAACATCGTTAGATCTCACGTATCTCGTATCGGACTTGGTACACACGGACCGCCTGTGACACCGGCACTAGACTGAACCTCCAAAGAACCTCTTTGGTAAAATAAACCATGGGTAAACTCACTACTCCCATCAGCTCGCAAAGAGTATAGAAGCGCACACAGTGCGCTGAGAGGGTCTACTCTCTCGGTTTCGCTCATGGGCAGGTTCTGGCGCCATATTAGGAAGCAAAGCGAGCGATAGCGGGCGTATTTTTACGTGGAGAGGTAGGCCTACGTGTATACATAATTATGCCCTCCTTTCATTTTCTCCCGTTTAGAGAGGCATACAGGGTAAAAGAAGTACTTCGGAGCTTATTACAACATTTAGAAGTATCATTTCCTCCTAAGAACGAAATATGAATAAATAAATTCAATTTATTATCAATCTCTCGACTCTCTCTCTCCTCAACTCTTCTCCAGGGGGGCATTTCATGAAGCATTTTGTCCGACAACTTGTTGGACAAATTTGCTCTCAGCCAATCAGATGCAAGGATTTCGATAGCTTTTAACATTTTGTCAGACGAATATCTGACAAAATGCTTCATGAAATGCCCCCCCCCCCCCCCCTGGTTAACAATGTAGGCTAATATGCCATGATTTCCCCATAGCAGATCAACCGATAAAAATCATTGTAGGCAGTCAATAAAATTATCCTTTCTATACAGTCTTTTACAGAAAAGCTGAAAACTCATTTCTACTTTAGGGGGTTATCTTTATTTTTCATTTAGGCCCTCTATTTTTTAATCTTTTTATTTATTTATTCATTTATTTATTCATTTATTCATTTGGCGGGGGAACGTGGATTGGGTAATGTAGACCTCTTGATATGTGTGAATTTTTGAGTGTGTTGGCACTTTTAATTTTTTGATTGTATGTCTCTTTTTTGTGTGCTGAACATGTTGTTATCCTTGGGTCGCTGTGTATATTTTCAATCATACGCATGTCAAATTTCACATATTTTTGTACGTTCTGTTGAAAAAAAAAAAAATGAAAATAAAATTGAGTATCTGAATATAAGAACGACCCAAGTCCATGGAAGACCATTTCGAGTAAACTTTAAAAAAAAAAATCATATCTTTTTTATTTGTCCAATAATATTCTATTTAACTGTGATGGGAAGGCAACATTGTATATACAAATTAGAACAAATATTATTATGACATAACATTTGCATTAATTGTGGAGAGGCCATTTTGTGTGATGGACTTGGGTCGTTCTTTGAATCATAAATACTGTACTAGTACATGACATTATTCTGTTATATTATGAGATGAGAATGGATGAGAGAGGGCGCTATATATGAATGTAAGAATGACCCAAGTCCTTCATTCTTACATTCATAAGATTTCGCTCATTCATTTCAGGCACTTCCGGGGGTAATTAGGATTTATCATTTATACACAAGATGAGTCCATGCATAAGCTACAATTTCCGATGTCAAACTGAATTTGGCCAAAAACTGGACCTGGGTCGTTCTTATATTCAGGTCTTCAATATGAATTTGAATTTGAATTAACGTATTGTACCAAACGGACGAGTGGTATATTACCTTTTTTTTTTACCCCAACAGGGTATTTATTGCCTCCATAATTCAACATTTTATATCACACTATGCAAAAAGTGGAAAAAGAAAATACACTGGGCTTCAAAGGACATTCTTGAGGTTAAAAAAAAAAAACCACCACGAACTACTTACACAATATACTTCATTTGCTTTGGTAAATTATAATGTGTTTTCTTACTATTCAAATCTTCCTCTATTCTTTTACAAATTTCTCTTTCAAACAAATGTTGCAAATTAGTTTCACGACATTCTTTTCCGGTTTTATTTCTTAACAGTATATATCTATAAATACACCAAAAGGCAATTGTCAAAAGCAAATCTAAAGTCTGCCAGGGGCCCGAATTGGTGCTGGTGGATTGAGCGGTGGTCCGGCTGGCATGTTCGCGGGCTTGTCGGCGGTTTGCTTGGGACATCTCTCGTAATCCTACATTATTTTGCTTTAAGATGATTTGTGAAAATGGGTGACAACTGCTATTTGTGAAATACTTGGTATGGCTGCTTTTTTGTTTTGTTTTGTTTTGTTTTATTTTTATTTTTATTTTTATTTTTTGCTTTGATTGTTTTAATGTTATGTATGATTTGTTTTTGAAAATCAATAAAAAAAATTTAAAAAAAAATTAAAAAAAAAGTAAATCTAATTCAGTCCCCTTGTGGGCTTTTAACAGATGCATTCTTGTTATCTCAAAATCAACATTATAGATAATTTTGATTATAACCGTTAGATACGAATAGAAAATCTAATTTAATTTACACTCAATAAACGCATGTAGATTATCTTCATCTACACCGCAAATACTCACATTTTCCATCTGTTTTATTGTGCCATCTGTACAAATTCTTTTTTTTTTTTTACTGGTAGTAGATTATACAAAATTTCAAAATTAAATTCGTTCAATTTGTTTTCTTTACAATAACACAAGTTTCTTTTGAATGTATTAATCCAGTCAAATGATGAGTCGAATATCTTTTCCCGGTATATACAACATCTGTTACTATCGGGACAATGTGTACACAACAGTTTGTAAAACTGTTTGGTTGAAACATCTTGAATACTTCTTTTCTGCTTTCTTATTCCTATTCTTATTTTAGGAATTTCTAATGACCTATTATAAAACTTTATACATGATTCCGTATGTTATTGCTTATCCATGCTTTTGGGATAGCCTGGCGTAATAAGATATAATAAAAAATCAATGTTTGCTTACTTTTCTGTCGTTTAAGTTGAGACAGAATTTCTGGAATGGATATAAAATTACCATTCTTGAATATGTCTTTAAAAAATAAAATTCCACTTTGATACCAACCATCATAAAATAAAGTATTTTATGAAAAGTTACATCTTTACTATGCCATAAAATTTCATATTGTACTCCATGTACCATGGGTTGAAATTTTAAACAAAATAAAATATTATTCTTTATCATTAACCAAGCTTCTATAATATTTCAATATAAAACAATGGGAGTTGATTTTTACTTATCATTTTCATACTCAAACAATCCAAGTTGGAATTTAGTAACAATTCTAATCCACAAAAAACGTTACACCAATAAAAACACATTTTACTCCATGTTCCTTTCGTTGCATCGATAGTGCGTCCAAGCCATCTCAATCGGAAGTTGAGTGTTTGCTTGGAAAGGTCGATCATGTTAACACCTCCATTTTCAAACTCTTTGATCATAAGAGTTCGTTTCACTTTTTCAGTTTTTGTTTGCCAAATAAAAGTGTATAACAAATTTTAATTATTCAATCTTTTTAATATTTTCTCAGGAACTGTGTCAACCATAAGTATATGAACTACTTGATTTATAGAGCTACGGTTCTTACAATAATCAATCTACCAAAAAGAGTGAATTTTCTTTTTCTCCAATTATCCAAAAGTCTTTGCAATTTCGTAAGTTTGTTTTCCCAATTCAAAACTCGTGCTTTATCCATATCAGGTGAAACATAAAACCCGTAGTACTTTGTGGGTGTGTCTGTCCACACTAAATCAAGATCATCAAGTGACCATTTTGACTTGGCAGCTCCCAGCCACATAACTGAAGTTTTGCTCTTATAGTTCAATTTTGGTCCTGCCTCATTTCCAAATAATTCCAACTCTTTATTTACTATTTCTAATGATTGTTTACCTGAAACAAAAAATAATGTGTCATCTGCATATTGTAATAATTTTACTTCAGAATTTTCCTCCATCTTTAAAACAGAAATACCATTTATACACTTATTATTTCTTATTCGGGTCGACATAAATTCTGCAGCAAGCACAAAAAGTAAAGCTGAAAGTGGACATCCTTGTCTAATGCCTCTTTGTATTAAGAAAGGCTCAGATATCCAGCCATTTACTAACACTGAGCTGCGAATATCTGTATCCAGTATTTTTATCCATGTCTGAAAAAAAATTACCAAAATTGAATTTGTTTAAACACAACAATACAAAATCAAAATCAATTACATCTAAAGCATTTGAAAAATCTGCCATCATTATTGCACCATCTATTCATTTTCTTTTCATGTATTCAATAATATCGATTGTCATTCGTATATTAAAAGCGGATAATCGATTTTTGATATAACCAGTTTGATCTTCGTTTACAATCACTAATTGCAAGCGTGTGGCTAAAACTGCGGCAATTATCTTGTAGTCGCAGTTCAACAGTGTGAGTGGTTTCCAATTTTCTAAATGTCGCTGATCTCCTTTTTTTACAAATCAATGTTATGAGTCCATTTTTTTGAGTTTCAGACATCTTTCTTTTTGAAACATTCATTAAGAAAATTCAGCAATACAAAGTGAATTTCATCCCAAAAAATTTGGTAAAATTCTATATAGGTATACCGTCAGAACCGGGTGATTTATTTTTATTCATTGAAAAAAAACAACAAACCGCACGTTTGCATTCAGCAATTGTTATCAGACGGTCGCATTTGTTTTTTCCCTCTTCACTCAATGTAGGAGTTTGAACTGAATTAATATGCTGATTTTGCTTATTTTCTTCAACATTAGGATTTCTTATATAACAGTGAATAAAATTTCACTATTTCTTGCAGTATTTCTGTTTGGTCAGTTAAACATCTGTTTTATCCTACTGAAAATAACTGGTTTATCTCTTTTCTTTCTGATTCATATTTTTCTAGGCCTATTTAGAAAATATTTCGTAAACTTTTCCCCTTTTTCCATCCACCTAACTCTTGCTCTAACAGCTGCGCCTCGACATTGTCTTTCATTAACCTGTTCAAGTTTTTTCTTAACATATACTCTTTCCGTATCTTTACATCACTGTCTATATCATTCTCTGAAGTTCACTGAATCTTTGTTCTAATCATGCTTTTGCTTCTTTCTTTCTGGAAGCTCTATCTTCGCAGAACTTTTGCGTGAACTCACGTACTTTAATCTTTATGAGTTCCCATACCTGTATAAAAGAAAAACCTTGCATTACCTGAAATACTTCTAATGAGAGATTTAAGTTTTTGTTGATATATTTCATCTTTTAATATTTCTGTGTTCATTTTCCAACACCCTGGACCTTTAGAAATATGAAACCTTTAACTTAAGAGAAATAGCATTATGATCAGCTTTATAACATGGTCTTATATCATTTGACAAAACTTTTGCTTGTGCACTTTTACTGACTAACCAGTAGTCAAGTCTTTATGCTACCTTTAATGACAAATTTCTCCAAGTAAATTGTTTGATATCGGCATGAGTATTTCTCCACACGTCAATCAGTTTTCTTCGTTTACAAAGTTGGCGCAAACTTTGTGGTGTCTTATAATACGAGCTTTGACTACCACGCACATCTTTCTTAATATCGAGTACGCAATTCATATCCCCACCTACAATAAGACGGCATTCATTTTCTGAAGTATGATAACTCAACCATTTATCAATTTTCATAAAGAAACTTTTTCTTTTCACCTTTTTAGCCGGTGCATAAACATTTACTAAGATAACATCATAACCGTCTATCTTAGCACCTAAAAGTAGAGTTCTTCCATCATTTTGTGAATCTATATATCTTATTTATTTCAATGTCATATCTATTATCTATAAGAATCGCCACACCACAAGAGTGATTGGTTCCATGTGAAAAGAAGCATTTGCCTCTCCATTCACTTTGGGTGTTATTGTCTCCATATCTTTTGTCCAGTATGTTTCTTGCAAAAGCATTATGTTAACTTTTTGCCGTTTACACCATTTATATAATGACTGTGAGTTCGCTTTTAATCCTCTCACATTCAGGCTAAGCAAATGACATTTAGTCATTTGGGGAGTGAATGCTTTCATCTTTTTTGCGCAGTTTTCTTCTTGGGTTTCTGCTTTCTTTTAGATGTCTGGTTCACTTTACCACGCACTTTTCCTGTTTCTGGAGACTCTGCCGAGAGATCAGACTGGTGCCGAGTGATGTTGTCTTCCTCGCACTCTGAATATTCACCTGGGGCCCGTTTCATAAAACTTGTTATCAGTGACAACTGCCACATTTCTATGACAAATTTGCTCTCAGCCAATCAGATGCAAGGATTTCAGTAGCTTGTCACATCTATGAGTGTACTTATTACAACTTGTCACTAATGACAAGTTTTATGAAAAGGGCCCCAGATTCGGACTCGTCTTCTGCAGAGCAGGCACTGTTGTCTGCTGAGTGTTGGTCGCTCAGTACGTTGGTGTCAGCTGGCTTTCCATTGTGTTCGCGAACAGCATCGCTGTGTTGTTGTCTAGCTTGCTCGATGAATGCGTAATCTTTGACTGCTGCTGATTGGACGGTTTTGGGGGTGCGGTCTGGGTCCCGTTGCATAAAACTTTTTTAGCAACCTTAAAAAATTCAGGTTGGAATTTGCCCAACCTGAATTTTTTAAGGTTGCTAACCTAAGAATGTAAAATCCGTTGCATAAAAACTCTGGTTGGGAGCTTCCAACCGGAATTGTGTGATTTCAACCGGAAAAAAGTCCGGTTGGAGTTTTATGCAACGGACCCCTGATCAGCTGGCTCGGACTTCTGTTCAGCGGGATATGGTGACGTAAAGATGCTGCTCTGCTGCTACTCCGTGTTCTCCGGGGGGCGTTTTTTTTTTTTTTTTTTTTTTTTTTTTTTTTTTTTTTTAGACGGCACAGATTGGGGCATGGCGCGTGTTAAACCTATGGGAAAACGTTGGGTTAGGGTTTTTGGTTATGGTTAGGGTTATGGTTAGGGTTAGGGTTGGGGTTAGGGTTAGGGTTAGGGTTAGGGTTTGATGGTTAGGGTTAGGATTAGGATTAGGGTTAGGTTTAGGGATAAGGTCCCCGATAGATTTTTAGTTTCCCCAATCTGTGCCGTCTAAAAAAAAACACGCCTCCGGGGGAGGCTGTTGCTTCTTCGATGGGTCAGTTGACAATGCGGATGTTTCTCGGCAGGAGGGAAATCTGTCTCATACCGGTCCCATGATGGAGCATTATCAGCTTGGCGGCCTTCGTGGCGACCTCTTTGGTCTTCTGTGTGAGACCATCGAGATGGCTGTCTCGTTCCTGATTGTTGATTGGCTGATGGAGAGGTGGGTGTGTCGTGGGTTGGGCAGTCAGCTTCGACGTGACCGGTTTGTTTACAACTCCGACACACGATCTCATTCTGAGCGCAGGTGTCCAGGCTTCAGGCATCTCTAGCATATCTTGTTCGTTTTGTTTGGGTCTGGCTGTCCAACATGGAAGATCCTTCCCTTGAAAGGCCCAAGGTGATTGTTCGTGGGAGGGGTGATGCCATGGGTTCTACATACACCACACGATCTCCAGTCAAACACACTGAGTTTCTGAGTTTCCTCCTCTCTCTAGCTCATCGGTTATCACGTTCTCATGAACTGACAACGGTATGTCTTTTACGACAAGACGCAGTGTGTCCTCTCTGCCACCAGGAAGAAAAGGATTCAAGTCATACACACACTTTGACACTACGAATGTTCAGGCCATTTGTGATGAGTTTTGATACGACATACGAGCATCTTTACCCGTAATGTACAAGCGCCAAAGTCTCCCAATTCTCTGAATTCCTTTGATTTCACGTGATGGTACAACGTGAAGGAGACATTTTGAACAGTTCATCTGCGTACACGTTTTTCCCATTAGAGTCTGGAATATCCGGTTACAGCTCGTTATTCCGAAGGTTCGTTATTCCGAAGGCTCTTCAGTCCGAAGATTCGTTATTCCGAAGGTTCGTTTTTCCAAATTTCATTTTCGGATTAACAAATCTTCGGAATAAAGAACCTTCGGAATAACGCCACAAATGTTCGGATTAACGAACCCTTTTTCATTTTCGGATTAACGAACCTCTAGGTATAGGGGATTTGTGTGTTTCGGAATAACGAGCCTTCGGAATATCGAACCTTCGGAATAACGAACCTTCGGAATAACGAACAGCACCCGGAATATCCTTGCTCTTGAGAAAAACTGGCTTACCTCTGTTTGGCTCTTGACTTTCGCCAGTCATTGCTGAATACGACACACTTGTCGCCATTTTGAGGCATTCTCAAGGCAAAGTCTAGAAATCGTCCAGCATCCACTTCACGATTTTCCTGGCTCAATGCTTCAAAAGGTGTTTCTAAATCAAAAGTTATATATATAATTATCATTCACTTTCACTCACAAACAGTAAAATCAGGGAGATTTTCTGACTCCGTCAAAGTAGTCGTGACTGCTCCGATGAAGCGAAAATAGCGCCCTCCCTTTATTATATTACTTTTATTGTTTCATATGATATGCACGGACATGGGCAGAATATCCCTTCATTGGCTGAATCATGTATGTGCCGTCCTGAAGTTATCAACATTCTTCTTCTTTATAGTATTACAGTATCATTATCTTCTTTATAGGATCTTCGTCGCCGTCACCTTATATTTTCATATTACTGATCCCCGCCTAATGAACGTCTCTTGTTTATGATAAAAATGTTGATTATTCTTGTTCCAGAAACATATTCCTGAGTAAAGCGGCCATAACGTGTGTAATTGGGGGAGGGGGGGGGGGGTGAAAGTCACATTTATCACCTTTCTTGGCAGCAATAGGCCTACATGTCAGATCGTCTCTTTTGGCCCTAAAATTTTAATACCCCCGGGTCTGATTTGAGGACTTGTCCACACCACTGCCTCCACCCCGTCGGAGGTTTTTTTTTTTTTTTTTTTTTTTTTTTTTTTTTTTTTTATATTACATGTAGAAATTCAACAATCTCAGCACCCACTTTGGCGGAATATAAAATGTTTATAATCGAAGAGAAAATATTGTGGGACAACGTGATTTGCTGAATAGTGGTATCTGCAGTCACCTCATGATATACGTTGTCGGTCTTCACGGTGCACTCTGTATTTCAAATTTCAGGGCCCGACTAGGGCCCGGCCCGGGGAGGGGGGGGGGGGGGGGGAATCCTCCCACACGAGTGAGCTTTTATATTCTCAGAATTGATATTATACGAGTTGGTGTGACACACTTTGGTGGAATATGTGCGATTTTTTTTTTTTTTTTTATAAAAGGAGGAAATGTAGGGAAAATGTGAATGGCTAAATTCGTTATTATTCGTGACCTCTTTATATCCAGGATCGACATATTTATGCGCGTCTTCAAATTGTAAGTTTATGAGAGGTGGATCGACGGGGCCGGGGGAGGGAGCCTATATGCATTTTCAGAATTGAAATTCAACGATGTGTTGCACGCCTTTGGTGGAATACTTAGAGAATTTTCAATAAAAGATTTGAATTCTTTTGAATATGCTAGCACTGCAGACACAAGCTCTATCAATAGTGCTAAAAGATAAGAAAAATATGAATACTATAAAATAATTTGAAAGTAAAGGGGGATGATCCCCGGTAAAAAAAAAAAAAAAAAAAAAAAAAAAAATCCAGGAGGACACGTCCCCCTCTCCCCTCCCAAAGGTATGATGTAAGGTCAACAGAGCAAGAGAGAGAGAGAAAGAGATCTAGGAAGGGAGGGATAAAGAGATCGAGAAGGCCGCTTAGTATAGTGCCTATTGAACTTCCAGGGACGATAGGTTTGAAAATATGGACATTAAATTGACTCCTCACTTTTTTTCTCATTTTTAGGCAACAATAATGCTTCTAAATGATATTCTGAGGTCTTAAAACAATTCTTTACCGCTGTTTGCCCCCTTAATTATGGGGAAAATTAACCAGCGGTTTGCTTCCTGAAATGGCCGCTGTTGGGCTCCACATAGCGTACTACACCTCTTTGTGTAGGGCTTACACCTGTAAATAAAATGGAATGTCACAGACCCCTTCACAAATTCGTACCAAAGATACCAAAACGAATGAAAAAAAAAAATCATGAAAAATCTTTAATGCAGTTTGGCAAAAAAAAAAAAAAGTAATAATAAAAAATGAATAGCTGCAGATATTGAGTATGAATTTCTCTATCCAAACTCTGCACTTTGGTTGGAAGATGAAAGCTTTTTTCATGGAATTTGAAAGGACTATGATTGTATATTTCATTGAGTGAATGTGTAGAAAATAGGTAATTTTTTTAAAGTGAAAAGAACTCCTAGTCTGGCTTTGCATACCCTTGGACAGAGTTGAGCTGAAGAACCCGCCTTGGGAATTTGGTTACAGCTCGTTATTCCGAAGGCTCTTTAAATTTCGTTAGTCCGAAGATTCGTTATTCCGAAGGTTTGTTATTCTGAATTTTATTTTCGGATTAACGAATCGCCAGAATAACGACCCTTCGGAATAATGCCACAAATGTTCGGCTTAAAGGGAAGATAAACCCCAAGAACAATGTGGATTGAGTGAAAGCAGCAACATTAGTAGAACACATCAGTGAAAGTTTGAAGAAAATCGGACAATCGATGCAAAAGTTATGAATTTTTAAAGTTTTGATGTTGGAACTGCTGGATGAGGAGACTACTAGAGGTTATGACGTATGAGTGGACTACAATATCAAGAAAATATAAAGAAAATACTACAAAAATCCATTTTTCATGAAAATTACAAATTCCATCAACTTGATATTGACATATGTTAAGGGTAGCAATTATTCCACCTGCTTTCTGAAAGCGGTTGGTCCACTGCTCTTTCATAATTCTAGAAAAGTGAATTTTTGTTGAATATCCTTTATATTTTCTTTGTATTGTTGTCCACTCATACATCATATCCTCTAGTAGTCTCCTCATCCAGCGGTTCCAACACCAAAACTTTAAAAATTCATAACTTTTGCATCGATTGTCCGATTTTTCTCAAACTTTCACTGATGTGTTCTACTAATATTGCTGCTTTCACTCAATCCACATTGCTCTTTGGGTTGGTTATACCTTCCCTTTAACGAACCTCTATAGGGAATTTGTGTGTTTCGGATGAACCTTCGGAATAGCGAACCTTCGGCCTAACGAACAGCACCCGGAAAGTAAAAAAAAAAAACAAAAAAAAAAAAACAAAAAAAAAACAAAAACAAACAAAAACAAAAGACATGTAATCAAAAATGTAAAATTGTACCATATACAGAATAGGAAATGAATCAGTCAGAAAGATGAAATCTGATACAATATGCACCATGTTTAGTACCGTATAGAATATGAAAGGACAAAAAACAAATGAAAGGAATTTAAAACGTCATGTACATCCCTCGTGTTGCTATACTCTTTAACAAAATAAATCCAACTGAAAATATAAAAATACAACAAACTTAATATTCACAGTAATAATGGAAATAAATACCCTCTTTACAAATCATATTGAAAACATTGAAAGGTATCATTCATAATGACCAACATGAAATGAAACAAAAAATGACGTTCTCAGATCACGTGAATGAAACGGTTTTTTACACAACCAAGTTATCAAAATATGAAAATAATACGAGAAACTTTGTAAGATTATACAAGCCTAAGCAAGAAAATTGAATTGAAGAAGAGAATTGAATAGAAAACTGTAGATAAAGCTGAAAAAAATCCTACCTCCTCATAATTCCCGAGATATGAAGATTTTCTTTCTTTTGTTGAAAAATACTGTATACACGTTTTTAAAACTACATCCTTCGTGTTGCTATACTCTTTAGATCCCACTGAAAAATATAAAAATACAACAAACTTAATATTCACAGTATTAAGAATGGAAATATACCCTCTTTACAAATCATATTGCAAAAAAATGAAAAGGTACTCTCTTAAAAAAAAATGAGTGAAGATATTCACTCTTAAAGGAGTGAATAAAAAAAAAGAGTGAATTTAGAGTGAAATTGGAGTGAATTTTGAGTGAAAATGTTCTTTTTCACTCATTTTGGAGTGACCTCAGGGATCACTCGAAGATTTTGGAGTGATCCCTGAGGTCACTCTACAACGAGTGAAAATGAACATGTTCACTCAAAATTCACTCTTTTTTGTATTCACTCCTTTAAGAGTGAATATTTTCACTCCTTTTTAGAGAGTACCACTCATAACGACCAACATCATTATGAAATTTTAAAAAAAAAATTCACAACCAAATTATCAAAATATGAAAATAATACAAGAAACTTCATAAGATTACAAGCTTAAGCAAGAAAATTGAATTGAATAGAAAACTGTTGATAAAGCTAAAAAAAAATATCTGCCTCCTCATAATTACCCAGATATGAAGATTTCCTTTCTTTTTTTGATAGAAAATTGTCCAAATATTTCGCCATGTCATGAGGAATACACTGTAATAGACAACCAAATTATCAAAATACATTGTACATGTATGAAAATAAAACGAGAAACTTCATAAAATTACAAGCCTAAGCAAGAAAATTGAACTGAAAGAGAGAATATAGTATAAAAAAGTTGATATAATAAAGCTTTAAAAAAAATAATAAAATAGAGAAAATTCGAGAGAGGTAGAACGGATGCTCGCGATGATCCAGCGGTTTGCTTCCTAAAATGGCCGCTGTTGGGCTCTATGGCTTCCTCCACTTGTTTGAGAGTAGACTTGCGCACTTCTACGCTCTTGGCTTCTCAGTACAGTGTACAGCCGCTAGCCGCTGCTGCCTTATGCCGACAAGTCAAGAAGTGAACCAATTACTCAGAAGTGATTTCTGATCATCAGTCCATTTTTCAGCGCCTGTCTGAACACTTTTGCCATTGTCATCATGTTTTCATAGATGTGATTTCAGAGACATGCTGCCAACTCACGACCAAAACACGAGTTCCCATTGCACTAACGTTAGATTTGGTACGTCGACGTCCGTCCTCCGTGATCCCTGCAAGCCTTGGTCTGGAGCCTGCCAAGCTAGCTAGCTAGCCCCATACCCAGCCGCCGCATAGAGCCCCCGCCGCCGCCCGCGCCATATATTGGCCAGGATTCATCTTGGGCGCCACAAACGTACTGTACGTAATATGTGTGAATGTAATATCGTTACGTAATGTTTTCGACAGCCTTGACTGGTTGCTTGGTCTGCATCTTCCATTGTCGAGTGTTTCTTTATAGTTTTTCTTGTCTCCTTCCAAATGTAACTCGGTGTACCGATGGAATTTTCAAGAAAAGTGGATAGCAATGACACAAGTAACAGATGATTGCATTTTTGTTGTAATTTCGGCAGGCCGGTAACTACCTGGTAGGCCTAACGTTACTATCGTTAGGCTTGATGTGAACTAGGCCTAGGGCCCTAGGCCTACTACTAATTTAATTACCGGTACCACTTATGGGCCATTCTCAGATTAAGTGTTCAATTCCATGTGAGTAAAACCGAAAAATCAACCACAAAGTAATACATTCAAAGATGTGTTTTCGGTAACTTCAAAACCGGTCAAATACGAAACAAAAAGTGGAACATGCTAAATGATGGCCGTTCATTGAGTAAAAATGAATTGAAATAGAGCATCATATATGATTTTTGATCACCAATCAGATACGTTACCGCAAATTTACATGTTGTAATGGACTCCTAACTTTGAATTAAATTTATTGTTTTGATCCAATTTCTGTTCAGGAAAAGACATCTGTCCCCCCTAAAGATATTGGGGTTTTTCAAGAGGTAAAGATGTTGTCATCCCCTGCTAATTGGTAGAAATTATTTCTGTGTGGGAGGTTGAAATATGTTTTTTTTTTTTTTTGCTGAAATGAAATATAATCTTAAGATTCACTTTGTATTTTTAACAATTTCGCTTACAAATTAAGTTTCGAATCCCACAAATCATGCAAAGGGAACGATCCGATCTGGAATTTCCACAGGAAACAAATATTAATTGCTTTCCTGGGGAAATAACTATTGAAAAACATCGAATCGCCTCTGGTAACGTATCTGGTAAAATATAAGTAATAATTTTAGTTGTGTATGAATTAATAAATATCACCTGTTTAATTATTTACCTTATGAATTGATGTAAAAATGAATGATGTAAGCCCAAATTAACCATTTCAAGCATTGTACGTAATATTTAAACTATGAAATGTAGTGGAAAAGAGGCCTAAATGTGAAAGCTGAGTTCTTCATTCACAGAATATTCTCATCTTACGTCTGAATGTATTTATCCATCTGATTATAAATATTCATTAAGTTTTGATGGATAATGCAAACAAGGTTTAAAAAATATATTTTGCAGGCACTTAGAAGGAAGTAGGTACAGTCTCTATGAACTCGATAAAGTTGTTTGGCCTATGGTAACGTATTTGGCCCACCCCTTTTAGTGAAAATGAATAAATAATTGTTTAACTTATCAATGAATCTTGAGTAGTTCCTCATATGTTGAAAAACACTAGAATAAATATGCAACAGAACACTGAAACTTTTCTCGGAAGCTTTTCATAAACTACTTTTTACTCTTTCAAAGTTTGGTAACGTATCTGGCGTACCGTAAATGAATCTGTCGTTGAAGTTACAGAGTAATTTCTACTGAATATTCTTCATTTGAACATAACTTTAATTTTTTATGGAAGTGTCATTCTATGCAGAATTTTTTTATGAACACGTTGTTTTACATAACATTATTTGTCACCGTGGGTGCCCTGAATTATACGTAACGTATCTGCTAAATCTGAAAAGCAAAAAACTGATATGCTGAATCATAGCTTCGTCTTGTAAAATAAACGTTCAAAGTTGTTGCATAGAATATGAAAGTGGCTGGGTTTTATAGAATAGAACTTTGGAGTTTGTGAGCACACAACGATTTGTTTGTCAAAACATTTACAATTTTTTCAGCATTTTGATTATGTGGTAACGTATCTGTCGCAAAACTTGGCATTAAGTTGTGAGACACTGACGCAGAAAGAAAAATCATGTGGAAGCGTTGCTCTTTTTCACCTGTCTGTCCTTTTGGTGTAAGAATATAATCCTGAGGTCCAACAAAACGAAGCATGTAATGTGTACGGATGAATTTTGACCAGATTTTATCCCCTGAAAGCACAAGACCAATGAGCAAAATTCGGTCACGTATCTGCGGTAACGTATCTGTGGTAACGTATATGGTCGATCATGTTATTATGAGAGCGATATCTACCAAATATTTCTCACTTGTACTAAACTTTAATGTTCAATCGATGCGTCATTCCGAGGAGTAATGTATAACATACTATTTGTCTGACATTGCAATATCTGTCGCAGTGGGTGGCGTGAAATGTATGTAACGTATCTGTCCATATAAAAATGTAGAAAACAGATATTTCAAACATTGTACCGTATTCTCAATAAATATAGCTGTTGCACAAAAAATCTAAGTACTTGCAATGTACGAAGTATATCCTCAGGGTTTCATATACACAGGGTCAATGCATAGTCTTGTTATTTTCGCAATTCTGTAACACTAAAGAAACTGGTAACGTATCTGGCGGTGAACTTGGCGACAGGTTTCAAAAGGCTATAAAAAAGAATTCAATAAAAAATTTAGAACTTTTCGAGTATTGTGATTAGCACATATGATATTCTCATCGTCCATGAAAATGATATTTGGAAAGTGTGTTTGTGGACGGAGAGGATCAATAAAACATAATTCTAAAATAGCCGGCGACACTGCGTTTTGGGGGTCTTAACGAAGTTTAACAGCAAAATTTTATACAAAAATGCAGACAACCGCATTTGATCGTGTTTAATTTTAACAAATAAGGTCCTCGTGATATATTATAAACATTTAAATAGTATCTAATAGGTTTCAGGGAACCGCAAACTGTCATGGAATGTCGGCGACACCAAAATTCCGTATTTGAACGCTTTTACTGAGAATGGGGCTTATGTCCATAGATAGTCTAGAAGAAATGGCAGGAGTTTTATGGGTGGGGGGGGGGGAGGGAAGGGGACCACTTCCAGGTTTAGCAGCAGCTGACAAGCAAAGAAACAAAAATAAGGCTCCCCGTGCAACTGGTGTTTTTGTTTTGTTTTTGTTTTTGTTTTTTTGCTTTTACTTTTGCTTTTTTGCTTCTTGTTGTGCCACGTTCGGGTTTCATTTTATTGGCAGACAAGCAAAGAAGAAGAAGAAAAACCCTTCGCCGCAATTTTCTGGTGCCATGTGCTGTATATATGTCATCTACAAGCCTTTAGCTCCGTCACCTTCATTTTTTTTTTTTTAAATCCAAACAGATGGATGGGATGGGGTGGGGGAGGGGGGAGGGGGAGTCTGCAGCACATTTTATCTTCTTACCTTTAACACGTCAATTACCGCTGAGTCGCCATTTGTGTGTAATTCCTATAGCACTTCCGCGTTATTTATTTTTTTTTTTTTTCAGCTGCTGGCAAACTGGGGGTCAATTCTGTGGAACCCCTTGAAACCCCCCCCCCCCCCCCACTATAGGGCTCACACGGGTAAATAATTCCCCATAGATATGTGTGTAAAAATTCAAATTTCAAAAAATTCTTCCATGTTACTTTATGATAATTATGTCATATAATTGCACAAAATAGAATTTACTAGTTGAGATCTGTATACTTACAGCAGTATGGAGAAAACATCTGTAGGTCTTTGTACATTGTATTCTACCTACTATTCTATAAAGACTGATTTTGTTGTTGTTGTACCAATTGACTACCCTTTTTTCATGAGATTGTTTTCACTATTAGATTTTAGTATTTCATCCCATCTATTGGATTATGTATTATTCATTATCTGACCAATCATAGCTCTTTTGATTGCACCATATCTATAGTAATGTAGGCCCTCATACCTCCACTACAGACTTGTATGGACGCATCCACAATGGAGGAAGGGTGTGTGTCTGCCCGCGCACATAGCTGGGGAAACTTTGAGGTGGAATTACGCGACATTTTCATAGAGATCGCCAAAAATCCCTATCACGAAGCTGACAACCCAGAGGTAAGTTCTCAAGCAGAGCATGTCTTGGTGGCAAAGGTATTAAATCACTGTAGGTACATTTATATCCCAAGTTCCAGGTTTTGATGGGATCCGCATGCAAGATTGGTTGAATGCAAATGCATACAATGTATTTTTCTCTTTTTTAGTGCACACTCAAAGCAAATGCTAAATACACATTGAGTGTCCTTGATGTAATTCAATGGGTATAGAAATAATAATGATAATAATAGTGGCTACTTGTATCTTAGCGCACAGGTCCGCTTTTCAGTGTTCATGGCGCTCATTGCGTATTCCCTATAAATGCATCCAGTGATTATTTTCTATTCTTTCTTTTTGGCAAAAAGTGCAGAAATTTTTTTTCTTCAATAATTCCATAATGTTGAGAATTAAGGTTTGAGCGTTTGTATGTAATTATAGTTTGAACTTACAACAATTTATTTGAGATGCAAGATGAATGAGAATACTTAATAAGTATTTTAAAGAAGAAAATAAAAAAAAAAAACCTCTTGGGTCGGGATTGGGTTGCAGGGACCCTCCTGAGCATTTTTTGTTTGTTTGTTTGTTTGTTTGTTTGGCGTGATCATGATTGATAAAAGATAACCAATACTTTCAGATAAAGTTTCTCTTATTCAATTTGCTTGACATAAATTTGTTCGTCGCAAATTTGAGCTTAAAAAATCAGACAAGGAATAGAGAAGCCAGCTCTTTGAATATTTGTTTAAATATTAATGAACCGTGGAGGGTAATAAATTAACCCAGGATGGAACTGGTGGACAACTCTGCATTCATTTTTTGAACTCAAAATGTCAGAAAATTTTAAAGTTTTCTTTTGATTCACATACATATTAACATGGTTCAACTTCAAAATATGCACTTAAAGATACTTTGATATGTACAACAGAAATATCAGAATTGTTTTGAAGAGAACACACATGTGTAGGGACCAAGTGCACTTGGGTACTGAGTTGAATTATGTATTTTTGTTAACATGTATTTGTCATTGAGTTTAATATATGTGACCCGCTTACAACAAAAGGATTATAAAGTCGCTGACGGCTGAGCCAAGAAAATTGAGTTTGAAGTCACATCATCAAAATTGGTCAAAACAATCAGATTTCTATTTTTGGCAGAATTCTGTACTCTAATGTTTTGTCTATCATCTGCCAAAATTTTGAAGCTAAATGATCAACGGAAAGGCAAGAAATCAGCGTTTTTCTGGGCCATGATTTTCCGATTTTCAATGTAACAGAAACGTGTCCGATGATTTGGATTAAGCGCCGCAGCCAGACTCCGCCCCTAGCAACGAGGGAATGATCTTATTGGTCAGTGCGTGACATCCTGATTAGTAATTGGCCGTGTGTAGACCGCTGGTGCTAAGCTTGAATGAACATTGCAGACGTCGCTAGGAGCATACCTTCTTTGAGCGGTGAAAACTGTCTCGCCTCCCCTTGATCATGATAGCGTCGAAAGGAAAACTTTGAAGGCGTTTTTCTCGAAACTCTGATTTCCTCAACCACTTGACATGCGCTAATAAAATCATCGATATCTCGGCAATTGAGTACTTTTGTGAGTTGTGCTATATATGAAATTAAAGTAGAAGAGTAAGGGAATAATGTCATGCCATTTTCAGAAAATTGCCCTCCGACGACTTTTGGATCCTTTTGTTGTAGCGGGTCACATATTGTTCTATTTCCAATTGCATGTATGTCTGGATGTTTGGAGACTGTTAAGATAACTTTTATGCCTGAGTGCATGACAATATTAAAATGATTTTGATTTTGAATCTTTAATCTTGATATACAGTAGAATTCGAAATACTGGATATAAATACAAATGCATGCTGTTTTTTCCCCCTTTCATGCTCAAAAGTTTCAGTGATTATGCGAGAGCTTTTATAGCCATACTTGCAGGCCTTGCACACACTTCTATTTATGCTTTTATCTGTGTGCACCAATAAGAATAGATTGAAGGCGTGCATGGTTTCCTATCTCACAGGTTTAACACTGTATGAAGCACTGAATATCTGTTAGATTAGACTACTGGATCTCTATAGCATTATTATTGGGAGGGGGGGGGGGGTAATAGGGACATGGGTATTTGTGACCCTTCATCATAAAACCAACAAAAAGTTGCCGGACATGGATTTTTTTATTAAGGGCAGATTCTGAAAGAGCAGGCTTTAAGCTTTGAAAAAAGGTGTTTTCAGATGGACTCTCCTACAATTGTATTAAACCTATCTTAATACCGGTATTTGAAAGAATGCACATCAAAACTCTGGAAAAGTCTATACTGAGAAAAGAGTGTCTAAAGTATAGGTCTATTCAAGGGTCTAATATGGCTGTGTGTGCAATGAATGGGACAAAAAAAATAACAACAAACAAACACAGCAGATCGGGGGGGGGGGGGGGGGCTCTGGGTGCGCGCCCCTCTTTATTTTTTGTTAAAACAAAAGAAATAAAAAGAAAAATGGGGGAGTGCTTGTGCCCCCTTTAATTTTGTAAAGGCGCCTCCCCATTATGAAATTCCTGGATCTGCCCCTGAAACAGGATGTAAAATTTTGTAGCAACAACAATGAAAGGATTATCTGATGATTAAGCTGAACTTGATCATGCTCTATCAATCTTACCAAGCTGTGCTAGGTATGCAATCAATTGGAAAAAAAAAAAAAAACCTAGGATTTTATTTAACACCATATCAACAACAATGGAGGGATTATGAGGTTAAGCTGAAATTCATTGTGCTCTGATCAACACATTCTATAGCCAATTTTCAAAGCAGTAGCATTATCCTTTCAAAAATTATTTTTCAAGAAACTTGAAACTGAAGAGAATGTATTAAAAAGGAATTTTAGAGATGAAAAGGGGCCTCTATCATGTACATATAGGCCTACCTAATCAACTATTCTACAAAACAAGTGTTTGAGAAAAATTGTTTGAAATGCAATTTCCCATATATGTTTTGTGATTGTAAATGTTGGGATAATGTACTGGAGAAGAATTTGCTCTTTCAGAAAATATATGAAAAAAAATCAAGATTGTCAAGGTTGAGACCCATTTCACCTCTTTTGAGCTCTCTGGGTGTGCATCCTTTTTTCTTTTTGTTCTTTTTTTTTGGGGGGGGGGGTTGTTGTGATGCACAGTAACGCATATTGTTACAGAATTCTTCCTGTAAGTTCTTTGTTTTTATCATATGTTTTTTGTAATGATGTGCCAGTTATTATTTCTTGTCATGTTCTGTACAGCAATCGTTATCCCTTTTGGATTCCTTTCAGGGAATAATCAACCTGTCTACAGCTCATAATGGTGCAATTGCAGATGTGGTCATTGAAAAGGTACAATATTATTAATATCTACGTAGTTAAGTATAAATTCTATAAAGAACTGAAGGCATATGAAGTGACATACTATTGAGGTTCAAAGATGAAGCAGGGAGTACCGGTAATCGTTTTGGTCATCACTTTTGTCTTAAAGGTATTAGCCCACATTTGTAAACCTGCAGCAATTGGTCTCATAGTTAGCATGGAGTTTGGGTATGATTGCAGTAACACCTGTGCAAAATTTCGTTCCAATTAGTCCATTACTTTCATAAAAATAAATGAAAATGCACCGTATGCATGCGTATAAAAACGCTCGCAGCTCCGGTCCACGCGCGTACTACATGCATGCGATACATGTGTAAGTTAATGTACCGGTACGTAGCTAGCCCGCGCTCGCAATTCGATTTTGGGTCGGGTTGACCCGGTTTGAAAATTGATTTTAAAACGATGATTTTCTCTCTTTTATCGAATGGTATAGACAAAGAGCAACAGGTGAGGTATGTTACTGTTATAACTTGTACTTGAAGTCATATTGGACCTGTTTTATGCAGTTTTGATTTTCGTGGGTTTGCAAATGTGGGCTAGTACCTTTAAATGTGCTACAAATTTACCTGTTAAATTGCAAGGCAATGCCGGTGTAGGAAATACTTGTACATTGATCAGGTCATTAACGTAATTTATGGGTGATCTATGGTGCATGCAGTACATATGCACAAGCTGTACATGCAATGTACAATTTATACACTTGTGTGCATTATGTTGTTTGTAGACATGTGCACTGTATGATTCTACTGGGTGATACATCAAAATGTAAACTTTGTAAATGAACAGATCAATGCATTTTGTAAAATATGCACATTTTGATATGCATTACTTGTGTTTTTATGTCATTTTCATTTATCAAAGTGTAACAATTTGCTTCTGTTTTCATGGCAATGACCTATAGCTGAACCAGTCATCCCTAAAGCAGTGGGAAGCCTCCATGCTACCGTACACCCCAGGAAGGCTAGGAATACCCCGGCTGCGGAGTGCCATCTCAGAGTTCTTAACCCAACAGCTAGCCACCCCCGAACCATTAGACCCTGACAAGGTTTGAGCTGCTGATAACAAGTAACATAACCATTAAGTTTTAGTAGCTCACCTGAGCCGAAGGTTCAATTGAGCTATTGCGATCGCTCTTCGTCCGGCGCCCGTCGTGCCTCATTTTCATCTTCTTCTTGAGAACCTCTTGACTGATTTTCACCAAACTTGGCAGGTAGCATCCCTAGGGGGGTAAGATCCCAATTTGTTCAAATGGACACCATACCCCACCTGGGGAGCCCCCAGAGGGGCCCAAACACCCCCCCCCCCCCCCCCAAAAAAAAAAAAATAAATAAATAAATAAATAAAAATTAAGGAATCTTAAAAAAATCTTCTTCTCTAGAACCAGAAGTGACAGAGCTAAGTTAATACTATGAGTTAGTACATTGATGACTGTAGTTTCAAGTTTGTTCATGGCGGAATCAGGGGTGCCCCCTTGGGACCCAGGGGAGGGGGTTGGGGAGGGGTCCTAATGGGGCCCAAATTGTACATTTTCATCTTTTTCTTGAAAATGCCATGATATATTTTCAACAAACTTGCCAGGTAGCATTCCCTAGGGGGATAGAATCTCATTACCATCTAATGGGCACCATGAGCCACCTGGGGGCCCCAGGGGGCCTCAATTGGGGCCTAAATTGTAAATTTTCATCTTTTTCTTGAAAACCCCATAATGATTTTTTTACCAAACTTGGCAGGTAGCATCCCTAGGGGGACAGAATCTCAATTCCATCAAATGGGCACCATGCTCCACCTGGAGGCCCCAGTTAATACAATGAGTCAGTATATTGACGACTGTTGTTTCAAGTTTGTTCATGACAGAATCAGGAGTGCCCCCCCCCCCTTCTTGGGACCCAAGCGAGTGGGCTAGGATGGGCCCAAATGGTGATGTAAATTGTACTTGTTCATAATCGTTGAAAACCCCTTGATGAATATTCACCAAACTTGACAGGTAGCATGCCAGGGGTTAAGATCTCAATTTGTTTTCGATATTTTGGCAGGAAGGGTCAATGAACTTGAGAGTTCAAGCTGCGCATTTTTGAGGTTTTCATACGCGCAAAAAAGTGCGTGCTCTAGTTTCTGCTAGGGCGAGGCGCGCCGCACAGCTGAGGGTTTATGACATAACAAAGGCTTCTATATTGGGAAATCGGGCAATTTTTCAGCATGGTTATACCTATGGGTGGAAATCACTCTCTATGGAAGAGCCCAAAGAACTTTTCTGATGTGGTGGAGAGGAGAAAATCTCTTTAGGAAGAGCAAGATCATCGGTGGAAAGTAGCTGCTTGGCGGAGGTCTGCACTGTCAGAGTGCTTTTCTATTTGTTATTATTATTATTATTATTATTATTATTATTATACACTGGGTCCACATTTCATGTTGGTATGCACAACACTGTGTACATATATGTACCCACCAGCACTAGCTCACTTTATTAGAAGAATGTCAAATACTCTTTTGAATTGATATATATAATTATATATAAAAAATGTCCACTGTATGGTGTATTGTAAATGCTGGGAATTGATTTGTGTGTGTGTGAGTGTGTGTGTGTGTTCTGTTTATAGGTTTGATTTTCTGTTGCCATGATGAAGTTGAATGCCTTATGTCTAGGAGCCCTGACTCTACTAAAAAATCTCTCTCTAAAAAAAGACAAAGAAAAAAAAAGAATATATAAACTAATTAATGAATGATTAAGAAGTTCAATCGTAAATGAATAAATGAAAAATAGATAAATAAATAAATGAATAAATAAAAATAAATAAATAAACAGATGAAAATGAAGCTTTCTAATGCTCTGCAAATTTTAATGAAGTATTGTTTTCTCTCTTTTGATAGTTCTGCATCGCAAGTGGAGTAACATCACTGATTTGTATGATGGGCTACGTGCTGTGTAACGATGGAGGTAATTGTTACAGAGGAATTGTGGAGGTGTCGTGGATGAGTGGATAAGAGTGCACGTCTCAGAATCACATGAGCGTGATTTAGGTTCATGGATTCAAGGCCAACGAAACCCAACATGTTTGCCCTTCATTCAGCTGGGCACTTTATCCACATTGCTGCTCTCTACCCAGGTGTATAAATGGGTACGCAGGAGGATGAGAATATTTACATTGGTTATAAATAATATATCCAGAGACAGGGGTAATTAATGTATGTGCTTTGAACATTCTACAGAGTGAGTTCAGTGCAATGTAAATTCATATTATTGTTATGAATATTACTGTTATTATTATTATTAGTAGTAGTAGTAGTAAATTATGATTATTATGATTATTATATTATTATTAATAGTAGTAGTAGTAAATTATGATTATTATATTATTATTATTAATTGTAATATCTAGAGACAATCCAATTTTGTCATAGGCATTTAAGCGCTTCCTGAGATCAGATGTCATGTTGTGCTCGTTTCAAAAGCTAACCCTACCCCCCCCCCCAAAAAAAGAGAAAATTTGCAGTCATCCTCTACCCTTTGTTGTCTGAAGAAAGCAAGAAGTTATTACACTGACTCTACCAGTCATCTGCAGTCTTTCTTGCCATTTTCTTTTTTTTATAAAATAAGTAATTTTGTTGTTATTCTCTACCAAACATTTCCAAATTAAATCCATTTTCTAGTAATTCTTTATACTAATCATTGAAAAAGAAAATCAATTTTGCAGGAATTCTCTCCTAATCATTGGCAGCAAAGTAAATTGATTTTGCAGTCATTCTCTACTGATCATAAAAGATAAAAAAGAAAAAAAAAAGATCTGTTTTGCATTTATTCACTACCAATCCTTTCCAAAATAAGTCCATTTGTAGTCATTCTCTGCCAATCATTTCCTCACAAAAGAATCAATTTTGCAGTCATATTCTACCAACTGTTTTGAAAAAAAAAAGATCAATTTTGCAGTTATTTTCTACCAATGATTTCCAAAATAAATCCATTTGCAAACTAATCTACTTATCATTTTCCTTTTAAAAAATGCAGTCATTCTTTGAAAAAAAAATTGCAGTAACTCTTCACAAATCACTTCCAAAATATCCATTTTGCAGCCATTCTCTATTAAGTGCCCCCCCCCCAAAAAAAGGGAAAAAATCAATTCTGCAATCATTCTTTACCAAACATTTGTGATATGAAATGTCCACTTTGCAGTCATTCTCTGCCATGTACCACTTTTAGTTATTCTTGACCAATTATTTCCCCCAAAATTAAATTCTGCAATCAATTTTTACCAATCATTATTAAAAACTAAAAATCAATTTTGCATTCATATCCTACCAATCGTTGCCTCCAAGACAAACATGCAAACACACCAGCTTTACATTTTGCTGTATTTGTCTTCCAATTGTTTCTTGCCTTCCCATCCAGATACGATTCTGACCCCAAGCCCACTCTACGGAGCGATTCCTCGAGATTTTCTCTTCATGCCCAACGTGAAGACGTATCCAGTGTCTCTTGACAGTAAGGTAAATAATATGAATGATCTGTGTGTTTAGTTGACATCCTACACAGAGTTATGTGCAGATGCTAGCTGTGTGCAAGAGTATACATTGTAGAATGTATCTGTATACCTCTATACATTATTTGTAAATACAGTATGCCATGTGTATTACAGGGCTGCCAACTCTCATGCATTGAGCGTGAGACTCACACATTTTGGTCCTTTCTCACTCTAAAACTTTATTTCATGTGCATGCATTTCTATTGATCTCACTCATTTTGACTCCTAAATTATAGCGTTGGCCTATGGGAGTCTCACTCTCAACTAGTTTCCAGTGTTGGCAGCCCTGGTATTATTTTTCATATTAGCACACAGTTATATTTTTGTGTTTAGTTGCCATTTTTAAGATTTGTATAGGACAACTGGGAGTGCAGTAGATGGAATGTATATTAAAATCCTTCTTTGATGATACCCTACATACCAGTGGCGGATCCAAGAGGAGCACATTGGGTGCGCCCCCCCCCCCTCCTTTATTTTTTGTTAAAACAAGAAATAAACAGAAAAAATTGGGGGGGGGGGTGCATGTGCCCCCCTCCCCCTTTTAATCTTGTAAAGGCACCCCCTCTTTACGGAATTTCTGGATTTGCCCCTGTAAACACTGATTGGTCTACATAGTGCCATGTGACCAAGCATAAATTGTTCAATGCTATGTTGAAGACAAGATATAAACTGTGATGTCATATGTTCATTGTCCAAGAGGAGCACATTGGGTGCACCCCCCCTCCTTTATTTTTTGTTAAAACAAAGAAATAAACAGAAAAAATTGGGGGGGGTGCATGTGCCCCCCTCCCCCTTTTAATCTTGTAAAGGCACCCCCTCTTTACGGAATTTCTGGATTTGCCCCTGTAAACACTGATTGGTCTACATAGTGCCATGTGACCGGGCATAAATTGTTCAATGCTATGTTGAAGACAAGATATAAACTGTGATGTCATATGTTCATTGTGTAGTCATCAATTGTGTTTGTAATGTGCTGTTGATACCGGCCTCATAGACCACTTCATACTCAATGTCCACTGCAGGCATATGGGTACGCTGCATGACCATCTGTCCTGCACAAATAGCAAAGCTGTGGGAATGTTTTCATACAATGAAAACAACTTATAATTTCATTTCAAAAGATCATTGTGTTTGAGGATGTAAAGCAAATATATCATGCACTATTTTGTGGCTCTAGTAGAATTATTGATTCCTCAGTGACAGAAATTGCACTATTATTTCCTGTCATCTTGAAATCCTTAATTTCAATTAGTACATTTGTTGCTCTCAATGCAGGATGTACAAGTAGGCCTTTATACCTATGAAATATTATTATTTGTCTTTTTTTCATTAATGATTGTGAATATTGTGTTCCCCTACAGCCTGGAGTGAGCGGTACTGAGCCATTTGAGCTGACGGTAGAATTGTTGGAAGATGCTTTGAAAAAAGCCAGGGCAGAGGTATGCACATCATTAGATTAGAAAATTAATCCTTCATGTATGTGGTTGACTATGCATTTCAAATTTGTTTCAAGTATCATACAGCCATACATGTAGAGTAATCACATAATAGCGAGTGCACTAAAAGGTGACAGACACAATTTCTTCATCCGAAAGCAAGTGTACAAGACCTCATCAAGACATGAGCTCATTTTTCAAATGCCATCTTCAAGCAAAATTTTGCTGATAGCTAGAGAGTCTGCAACACCAGATATGCAACTAATGTATTGTTGTGGGGGTTTTTTTTGGTCATTTATTTTTAATTGAAAAATATGTTGCTCCTAAAGGCTGATTAAGTACAGTGTGCCTGTAGTATGTGCAATATTCCTATTGTAAGTCATATCATGCTTTTGGCCTTCCAAACATAAATGTTTACTGTGCATCAATAGATTTTTTGATCACTTTTTGGCCTCCTACACAGAACCCCTGTCTACAATGAATTAGGCCCTACATTTGTACCTTAATCTTCTTACCGACATGCCTACAAGTGGTTGTTGTCATGGCCAGTGTAGCTGTACTTTTTTCTTCCCATTTCCTGTTTCCTTTTAAGGGTCACAGCGTGAAGGCCCTGTTCCTCACTAATCCATACAATCCGCTGGGCACAGTCTTCCCACAAGAACAGGTACTGATGTGTCTTCAGTTCTGCAAGAGGTACGAATAGATTTCATTGTTACTTTTTTTAACATAATATTCTTCTCACAGTTTTTTCATATTCTGAATTCCTCCATCACACTGGCCCTCAAGAGCTTGACAGTATCCATCTTTCCTCACATATTTGGTAACTCAACACTGGAGTTATAAGTTAGAACCTTGTTATAAAGAGGTCAGAGAGAACAAGACCCTCCTGTTAAAAAAAAAAAAAAAAAAAGTAGTTTTAGCAGGTCTCCTCAAGTCTTTATTTATTCTCTGTTTTACACTCATTATTAAGAAACCTGATATGACAGAGCAATTCTCATATTTTTGTCCCCGCCGAACGAGTTCGAGCAGGGGACTATGAAACGGGCTCCGTACGTGCGTCCGTCCGTCCGTCCGTCCGTGTGTGCGTCCGTGTGTGATCAAAATGTTCAATTTGCTACTTCTCTGTCATTTGTGAGCCAATTTTGATTCTGTTTGCTTTATATGATAGCACTACATGGGAGCTTTAAAACTTCTACACAGAATTTCAGTTGTGACCTTTGACTTTGACCTATATTGTACATTTTGCTACAAAATGCTACTCCTTCGCCATTTCTAACCCGATTGCGATTCCGTTTGCTTTATGTGATGGCACTAGGTGAGGGCTTCAAAACTTCTACATAGAATTTTGACCTTTGACCTTTGACCTTGATTTTTGACCTATATTGCACATTTTGTTACAAAATGCTACTTCCGGCGGGGACATACATTACACACCGCGTAATTTCTACTTTTCCTTGTTTTCCCCTTGTTTCCTATGTAATCTCTAAAAGACTTACAATTTCTACTTCAAGAGAGCTATTCAAATTGTAATATGTGAGCAGGTTCATTTTTTTTCCACCTGTGATCTTTACCCCAGGCATGACCTGCATTGTGTCGTTGACGAGGTGTACGTGTGTAGCATCTACGACCCAGACACGCCCCACTCCAGCCTCTGGGGCTTTCACCCCGACCAGCTCCCTGATAAGAGCAGAACTCACGTCATGTGGGGCTTGAGTAAGGTCAGTTTAAAGCTACAGTGGACTCCCATGAAAACAAAGTCCTCGGGACTGGCAGTCTTTTTTTTTTCTTTTTTTTTTTTTCGTTGTATCAAAATTTTGTAATAATAAAACAAATAAACAATAAAAATACATTGAGTGGATAACGTTGCGGCTTGAATTTTTACTTTGTTGTAACCAATATTTCGTTATAACTGTGTCTGTTATAACGGGAGTGCACTGTATCTGACACATACAATCAGTAGGCAGAGTCTCTGTGTTATGTTTACTAGTTAGGGTTATATATTGAAACCATCAGATAACATATTGACATCTGCATGTAAAATCAGTTTAAGCTTAAAGGAGACTTCGGATGGTTTTCAGACTGTAGCATTTGAACATCTGTAAATTGGTTGTACTTGATACAGATTTTCAGAATATATAGTGAAGATGATGAGGAATAAGAATGTGTTCTAAATATTTTTTTTTTTTTTAATCACAATAAACGAGGATGATGACATAATGACATACCAGCTTGATCAAATTACATTTTTCTAAATTTAAATACTGAAATATGTAAGCCTTTTACATGTATATCATCATCCTTTTACAGTACAATTTCTTTTGGGAGTTTTATAGAATCGATTTATCTACTTACGAGGACCACAATGAATCCCACAAATCTGTACATGGTGCACTATCGATTTATGTACATGATGTTATATTGAGAAAATTGGAATACCTCTTGACTCATTTGACATAGTGTGATATTGCAAGTTGCAGTCAACTACCACTCAGCTGTTGGACAAATATGGATGTGCAATAGGGACCAATTGTGATGTTCTGTTTTCTGTAAAGGGAAAACATACATGTGTCAACCTAATGGCAAAGGAATGAAACAGGATGTAATAGAGTAAAGAGAAGCTTAAACCAGTTGAAGACCTAATGGTTTTATGTTTGCTGTCATCTATGTGCAAAGAAAAAAAAAAGTTTGATTTGAAATGATTTAAACTGTGTAAATTCCAAAGTGGATCGAATTAATCATAGCACCTGGTTCTCTTTGACTATTACTATTATGTCTGTTCTGTACTTGCAAGTAATTCAAATTTTCCTGTTTGATTTTGTACGATATGTCCGATTTGTCTGTTCTCTCTTTCTATGCTTGAATATATGCATCTCTTGTTGTCTGTGTGCATGTAAATTGAAAATCATTTTGATGAATTCAATAGATGAAATGAATTGTACAGAACTGCATTAATCTGAACAGTATTATTTTTTTGTGCTTGGCAGGATTTTGGAATGCCAGGTACTCCCGTGGGTGCAGTTTACTCATGGAATCCAACCGTCATCAGTTCTCTAGCCTACATCGTTGATTTCATGCAGGTGCCCCATTTTATTCAAATGGCAATGGCAAAGCTCTTGGAAGACAGAGGTATGTCTTGGCGTGACTTTAAAGTTTATTGCAGACAATAATATCTTAATTTTTAGCTCACCTGAGCCAAAGGCTCAAGTGAGCTATTGCGATCGCCCTTCGTCCGGCGTCCGTCGTGCGTAAACTTTTTACATTTTCATCTTCTTCTTGAAAACCCCAAGACCGATTTTCATCAAATTTTCAGGTAGCATCCCTAGGGGGTTAGGAACTCAATTTGTTAAAATGGGCACCATGCCCCACCCAGGGGGCCCCCAGGGGGGCCCGAACCCCCCAAAATTAAGGAATCTGTAAAAATCTTCTTCTCTAGAACCAGAAGTGATAGAGCTAAGTTAATACTATGAGTTAGTACATTGATGACTGTAGTTTCAAGTTTGTTCATGGCAGAATCAGGGGTGCCCCCTTTGGGACCCAGGGGAGGGGGGTGGGGAGGGGTCCTAATGGGGCCTAAATTGTACATTTTCATCTTCTTCCTGAGAACCCCATGACCAATTTTCACCAAACTTGGCAGGTAGAATCCCTAGGGGGTTAGGATCTTAATTTGTTAAAATGGGCACCATGCCCCACCCAGGGGCCCCCCGGGGGGGGGGGGGGGGGGGGGGCCAAAACCCCCCAAAATGAAGGAATCTTTAAAAATCTTCTCTAGAATCAGAAGTTATAGAGCTAAGGTAATACTATGAGTGAGTACATTAATGACTGTAGTTTCAAGTTTGTTCATAGCAGATCCAGGGGTGCCCCTCTAGGGGGCGGGGGGGGGGGGGGGGGGGGGGGATTGGGAAGGTCCAAATGGGGGCCTGAATTGTACATTTTCATCTTCTTCCTGAAAACCTCATGATGGATTTTTGTCAAAACTTTGCAGGTAGCATCCCTATAAAGGGGTCAGGATCTCAATTTATCAAAATGGGCACCATGCCCCACCCAGAGGGCCCCAGGGGGCCCCAATCCCCCCAAATTAAGGAATCTTAGAAAAATTTGGGCCCTTATTGTACATTTTCATCTTCTACTTGAGAATGCCTGGTCAAATTTTAGTAGAGCTGTGAATAATTTAGATTAGCGACTGTGTGAAAGGTGATCTTGTGATACTCAGGTGAGCGCTAGACCCGCGGGTCTCTTGTTAAAGGGATAGGATAGTTTCGTTTGAGATGGGGCTTCAGGTTTCCAACTTTTTTTTGTGATATAATGAGAAATTTCTTATGAAGTATTAAAGAGCAAGTGGAATTCAAAGTTTATTTGATGAAAATTGGTTTGATTTGAATAATAAAAGGTGGGACCTACCTACATGTATTATCAGGGCCACTTTGTTTTGGGTTTTTTTTGTGGATATCTCAATCATTTCAAAACAAAACCAGTCATCAGATAAACTTTGAATTCCTTGTAGAATTGTGTGCTCTTTGATATGTCAAAAGTGGTTTCTAATAATTTTGCAAAAATACAAACTCTAAATCCCCCATTTCAACCAAAACTATGCCATCCCTTTAACCCATTGAGGATGAGTCCCGAGTATACTCGGGCAAGCGTCTATGGTAAATGCGTGTTGTAGCAAAATCAAACCGTCCTCAACGGGTTAATATCCCATCAAGTCCATGGGGCATTTCATGAAGCGTTGTTGGACAAATTTGTCAGACAAATCTGCTCTCAGCCAATCGGATGCAAGGAATTCAGTAGTTTACAACGATTTTGTTTTGAAAATTATCACTTTGCCACCAGTAACTAGGCAGCGCTAAATTGAATTGCGTAATTTTGTATATGTGCTGATATAGCGTATCTGGGCAATTACCCCCAGAGGGCAAATACCCCCCCCCCCCCTCCCCCCCGGCTTAATACTGGTTAGTGGTAAGGTTAGGTTTAGGGTTAGGAGTTTGGGTTAGGGTTAGGATTAGGGTTAGGATTAGGTTCAGGATTAGGATTAGGATTAGGGCCAGGGAAAGGGTCCGGGGTAATTGCCCAGGGGGTAATTGCCTTAGACCCGATTTATAGTAGTGGCACCTTTTTTGACCCTGCAGGGCTTGGCTAGGTCCTGAAATGCAGGGACCAACTCCTCATCTCTTGTACTGTAAAAATTGTTGAATGAAATCAGAAAAATATGCCCAGGAATATTGTCATACCAGTTTACAAGTGTAGAAGTTACAAGTTGATGTTTATTAGTCACAGGTTTTCATCAATTTTTTTAGTCACATTTAATATGTTATACTGTCTTTTGATGATTTTGTATGTTTATTTGTTTGATTTGTTATTTTTTCACATAGATTGGGTTCAAAATGTTCACCTTGCTACCAATCGGAGATTGCTTCGCGAATCTTCAGAAACTGTCATGGCAACGTTGGATGAGATTGGAGTGACTTATGTTAAACCTTCTGCAGGTCTCTTTATATGGGCCAACTTTAACAAGGTATGCCATACTAATGGCATTATAACCAAAAGTATCTAACTATAGTCAAGGCGCTAATTCCTGTAAGAGGCTTAATTAAGGAGTTCGTTCAACCCACCCCGCAGAAAAGGTTTGACCAGACAAGGTGGTAGATGGGACCTCTATGAACATCCCCAGGTAGTATGTGGTTCCAAATTGTGGTGTCAGTAGAATTTTACTTGCCACTTTTCATCATGATTTGTAGGAACAAACGTAAAAGAGTCTGCCCACGCCAAGACTATTACACGCACCACTAGCACTGCTACAGGCGCCAGTGCCAGTGCTGCGTGTAGTAGTCTTAGAGCGCATATACTTTTTCTTCGATAAACAAGGGTTTTGCCTGCAAACTAACTTTTCACGCCAAGCTGGGTTCGGTGTAGTGTAGTTTCTAGCCGTTTTTATTTCGTCTTTATTTCAAGAGTTCAAGCAAGCCGAGTGAGAGCGCATACCCGGTGATTGTGACGACCGAATCGCAATCACTGGGTGTGTGCTCTCACTCCACTTAGCGCAATATATAGAGCGGGGTTCTGCATAATACACAAGCTGCAACTCAGAGAAATAAAGACGAAAAAACGGCTAGAAATTAAGACTAGGGTCGGTAAACACTTGTCGCTATTTGGGGCACTGAAAATGACAAACTCACACAGTTTTTGCATTTATTCCACGAAGAATTCATCAAAACTGCATAAAACTATATATGTACATGTTGCTAGAGATGTCATCCATACAGTGGGATTCATTGTAAGTTATAATATTGTGCATGTTTACCATGGTAACCGGATGCCTAAAGGTGACTGGTAACCCCCAAAATGCCTCCTGCTGCTGCAAACATTGTTTTTTTTTTTCTTATAGATGCAATAAAAAAAAAACACACACACACTTTTTTATTGATTTTCATTTAAAAAGTTTTCCCTGTTGCCATGGCAACCAGTATTATCCAATCAGAATTCAGTTGTCAATAACTCAAAAACTAAAGTCCATAATTTCAAAAAGCTCAATAAGCATGTCCTTCCTTCTGCATAAAGTGTACGACATATATGTGAAGAATATTTTGAAGCATTCTTAAGTTACAGCAAAATTTGTAAGCAAAGGCATAATAAACGGCCATTGAAAGAAAAATATCATTTTCGAATAGTAAAATGCATGAAAAATACGTTGCATCCGTCGTACTTTCAACACAAATTTGACTTCAAAGCATAGGCAAATGCATATAGTTTTTAATAATGTATGGACACAAATTTCCCTTAAAAATAAGATGAATACAGAAAGAAAAGCCAATATTCTATACTAGCTCTTTCGAGTATTTACAGAGCGATGGTTATTCAAAACAATCCTGGAAAAGAGCAGAGGAAAGCAATTGATTGTTTATGTTCTTAAAGGAAGTTTATTAAAGAATACCGATAAATTCCTTTCTAAAGAAGGAATATACACGTGGCTGGATTATCCATCAAAGAATTAAGCGTACTTTTGTGTTCGTTAGCTATTGCAAAAAAAAAAAAAAAAAAAAAAAAAAAAAAAAAATATATATATATATATATATATATATATATATATATATATATAATGAAATGACATATCATATGTAAATTTTATTCAAAACGTGCAATAATGAATTAATGCTGAGGAGAGAATGAGGGACAAATCTTGGGAGTCTTTCCCCTTTTTATCCAGACTAATTTTACACTGTAGAGCTCATCTTCAATGAGTGATGTGCACGAAAGGCAAAAGAAACAAACCTGTCTAAATTCCAGACTTATGGGAGTTACCAATCACCTGTAGGCATCCGGTTACCATGGTAACCATGCACAATATCATACCTTACAATGTATCCCATTGTATTGCTGACATCTCTAGCAACATGCACATATATAGTTTTAAGGCGTTTCGATGAATCCTTCGTGAAATAAATGCAAAAACTGTGATAATTTTGTCATTTTCAGTGCCCCAATAGCAACAAGCGTTACCGACCCTAGTCTTAATTTCTAGCTTTTTTTATTTCACCTTTATTTCTCTGAGTTACAGTTTGTGTATTGTGCAGAAGCCCGCTGTATTGCGCTAAGCCGAGTGAGGGTGCATGCTCAATGATTGCCACCAAAAACGGTTTGGGCGTCGCAATCGCTGGGTATGCACTCTCACTTGGCTTGCTTTAACTCGGAGAAATAAAGACGAAATAAAAACGTCTGGAAACTACACTACATCGACCCCAGCTTATCGTGAAAAGTTAGTTTGCAGGCAAACACCGATGTTTGTCGCGGAAAAAGTCTTTGTACACTAAGACTATAACACGCACCACTGGCATTGGCGCCTGTAGCAGTGCTAGTGGTACGTGTAGTAGTCTTAGTGTGCGCAGACGCTTCCTCGAAGAATATGGTCATGTCGCAACTAAAATGGCCTGTAAAATTTCATTGATACCACAATTTGATATCACATACTACCTAGGGGTGTTCCAGAGGGTCCAACCGACCACCCCATGCAGTCAAACCTTTTCTGCGGGGTGGGTTGAACGAAGTCAGTTTTTCTGGGTCGCTGCGCCTGGACTACTACGCTTGCTCTTACAAAGCATTCTAAGCGAATATTAAAAAAAAAAAACACACACATATCGATTCATTTCGGGAACGCATTTTCTTTTTTTTTCTTTTTTTTTTTTTAAACGAACATACTTGTGATGCGTTACAAAGGGGTTGGGGTAGGGTTAGGGTTACTGCTACTGCCAGGTAGTTCATGTAGCTAGAGACTATAATGAGCACTTTTTAATGCGCACATGTCTTTCTTTTTGTATGCCCCTCGGGCAGCCATTTAAATGTGTGTTGCAATTAAATCATGCAATTAACTGCGACCAGCAGCCCCATACACATAGCGACCAGCAGCCCCATATGCATAGCGACCAGCAGCCCCATACGCATAGCATAATGGGGCTTCGCATTGTAGCATCCAGGATCATGACAGATTTAGTATCGCGGGTGAATATCAACTTAAAATCCAAAAATTTCTTCAATTTGAAGACTTACCAATTAAGTTGAAGTATTGAAAACAGGCTTCCGGCAACGTTTGGTTCTGCCAATAGTCCCTTTCTGTTCGAATTGATGACTGAATGTGACTCGGTGGAGAGGACCTTGGGAGAGCTACATACACTGAATACTACGGCCAGCGCATGCACATCACATGCGCACAAATTTCAAATCCATGAACGGATAAGATGTTTGTGTGCGCATGCGCTGGCCGTAGTATTCAGTGTATGTAGCTCTCCCAAGGTCCTCTTGACCGAGTCACATTCAGTCATCAATTTGAACAGAAAGGGACTATTGACAGAACCAAACGTTGCCCGAAGCCTGTTTTCAATACTTCAATTTAACTGGTAAGTCTTCAAATTGAAGAAATTTTTGGAATTTAAGTTGATATTTACCCGCGATACTAAATCTGTCATGATCCTGAATGCTACAATGCGAAGCCCCATTATGCTATGCGTATGGGGCTGCTGGTCGCAGTTAGCTATGCGTATGGGGCTACACGCTGCTGGTCGCAGTTATCATGCAGTAATGGTTTCGTACAATACGTGTACTACCTCACCGCCGTACGGCGGCGGCTCTGGTACGAAACCATTATTGCATGATTACTCAGACATGAGAGCACTTTGGGGCGAGTAAGTCTCACAGTGTTAGTTATATGAAAGGTACTTTAACCTGAAACACAAGCTAAGACAAGGAAATCCAGGGAAGCTTTTGAGGTACCAAAACTTTATATTATCTTTAAGTGATCATCAGCGTTGGTTTGTCTGTTTGCAAAATAACATAAAAAGTCTGGTACGAAACCATTATTGCATGATTACTCAGACATGAGAGCACTTTGGGGCGAGTAAGTCTCACAGTGTTAGTTATATGAAAGGTACTTTAACCTGAAACACAAGCTAAGACAAGGAAATTCAGGGAAGCTTTTGAGGTACCAAAACTTTATATTATCTTTAAGTGATCATCAGCGTTGGTTTGTCTGTTTGCAAAATAACTCAAAAAGTCGGGTACAGATTAGAATGAAACTTGCATGAAAAGCTGATATTGACACGAGGAACACCTCAATCAATTTTTATAGTGATCTGGGAATTTTTAAAGATTTTTGAAGAATTTGTCATCTTTTGGCCTATAAGGTCAACAAACTTGGGGTTCAAGCTGCGCATACTGGAGGTTTACATGTTACATACAATGTACGTGCACTAAAGTGCGTGCTCTGCTTGGGCAAGGCGCCGTGTAGTGATGTAAACAAAGTACAGCTGTATTTCTATTTTAGGAAATTGCATGTGTGTGAGGGTGGAAATGAGTTGCTTGCTTGGCGAAGGTCTGTGCTCTCAGAGTGCCTTTCTAGGTGTAAAAGTACTCTTTGAAAAAAAAAATGCTCCAGTAAATTCTGCAATCAAAACTGGCAGTTGTATAGTCACCCACAGAAGGATCATAAAAATAACACTATTTTGTTTTACTCTGTTTTTATGTAGAATGCATTGTAAATAAAATTATAGAAAATAAGTAATGCAGTGCCAAACCCACAGAACTGTGGTGTCTGGTAAGACGCCGACTGGCATTAACAGTAGTAACCCTATAGGCTTCACAGTCGTTCTTGCTGATCCAGTCTTCTCTATTCCAACCTTAACCTCTTACTCCAATATTTTTTTTTTCCATCAACAGTATCTTCAGGAGGATTCATTAAAGGGGGAGAGAGCCCTTGCGACATCTTTCCTCAAGAATGGCATTGCTATCCCATCCGGTGCAGCATTTTACTATGACAATGAGTACGGCTGGTTTCGCATCACATTCACGGTACCCCGCGATCAACTCGTCGAAGGTGAGCTCCCGTTGTGTGCTTGAATAGTCTATTTGTGACCCTGCGTGATCAAGATATAAAAACGACAAAAAGTGCCACAATAGTGATACAATGTGGCATCATTTCATCAGAGTTTTCGAAGTGGGGATGTTTTCTTTGATCAGATGACATTTGTTCCTACGACAATTCCTGTGGTCTTATTTTCTCCAAGGACTTAGGGTTAAGGTTAGGGATGTGATAGGGTTTTAGGTTTAGGTTGATGTAAGGATTAGGATTAGGGTTAGGGGTTTGTTTCTGGGTACAATTTATGTTTGGCTTATTGTGCAGATATTTCATGGGAGCAATTGTCACAGGAGCAAATGTCATGGAACCACTTTCTTCATACAAAGAGGAATTGGAAAACCCTCACCTGTGTAACCCATCACTTTTTCATTTGAACCTCTCTTGGGGAAGCACTGTAATGTAAAAGAGGGCACAAGGTTTGAGCCCTCCTCTCTACGGATGCATATTTGGATAAGGTGTGACATTTCACTCACAGGATACAACTGTACCTCTTGAGCCAGGTGTACAAAGTGGAATCCGATAGTAGCCAGGGTAATGGTGGCATAGTGTGAAACTGATGAAGCTACTGAAGAAAGAGAAATTTCTGTGTGCATGAAACTTTCACTAAATTTTGTGAGGAGCCACGATTCACGAAAGTAAAATGCACAGGAAAGTTTTTGTCTGCAAAATCCAGGACGTTTAAACCTAGTATGCTTGTAATTTCTTCATGGTCGGCAATTTGAAGTTTTCATGCCCCCCAAAAAGGCTGTCAATTCCAATTCAAAAAGGTTTCATGATGCGAATAATTCTGGCTTTACAGTATCCGAGGCAGGCCTTCACAAATATAAACTTTACACTACAGTCATCGTATAAACTGTTACCATTGTTTTAGATTGATGAATAACTTTTTATCACTTCTGAGAATCAGAGCTTTGAAATGTCCATTTCAAGTGCTTATTGAAGATTAATTGAAATTCTGAATATTTTATGTAGCAAGGTATACATTTCTGTTTGTTGATTAATTGTCATGTGCTTCGTTGTGCATCCATCAGTTGACCGGCTCTTTCCTAGACAGGGAAATGTTTTCCCGCTGATCAAAATATTAATAAAGTAAAGACACACAATCTTTTTAAAGTCTTGTATGTAGAGTCTGGATGCAATTTTTATTTCCACATCCTGATAAAAATTAGAGATGTCTTTGTTATAGGTCCCACTTCTTGAACACACAAGAACAAAACCTGTATATATAATGCAAACATCTCCAGACTGAACGTTGTTTATTGTGGGAAAACGATCACGATCACGTTGATCACACGTTTGCTTCCATCTTCCGTACCATTGTGTGCCTCTCGCGCACGTTTCTCTGATACAATGGTTCAATATGTACATTATGTTTTTGTCACACAAAGTATGGAATGCCACATAACAGTCTCCCACCTGCCTTGTCTTTTTTGTTGTTGTTTTTGTATTTACAGCAATGAAGAGGCTGAAACAAGCTTGCACGTCGCAACCTGGGACAAAGGTGGAGTAAAACTCAGGAAAGGGTTCTTTAGTTATCTTCCATCCAGGATTCAACCTCGTGCAGCGCAGCATTGCTAGACGCTAGTTGAAATAGGCAGAGTCAGTGTGCGAGGATGACCAACCAGATGAACGCCTTGAATGGGATGGGCAAGTTTAAAGGGATTGAGTAGTATTGGTCGAGATGAGGATTGAACTTTTAACTTTTTGCGAGGTACAAGGAAACCACTTTGTGAAGTGCTACAGAACATACCATTCTTTGGAGATATTAAAAGTTTATTTGATGAAATTCGGTTTTGAAATGGCTAAGATATCCATAAACAAAGTGAAACAAAGAGATCTTGATAAAAGGTAGGTCCCACCTCTTATTAGGATTGCTTTTTTTGGGACATCTCAGTAATTTAAAAACCAATTGAAATCAAATGAACATTGAATACTTCTTGAAATTACATGCTCTTTTATATTTAATAAGAGGTTTCACATTATCTCACAAAAAAAAAAAAAAAGGTTAGAAATCTGAAGCCCCATCGCAACCAAAACTGAACGAGCCCTTTAACTTGGACGTGTGTTTAACTTTCCTCGGCGAATTTCAAGACTTGGTGCCTAGTTCATCGCTGATCTGATGGTTACCATGGGGACTCTTCATTCCCATCCACTGCAGAGCATCAATTTTCCATTCTACCTCTTTTGTATTATAGCAACACATTCAAGAAGTGTAAAGTAATTTTTCATCTCAAGATTTTTTTTTATTTTTTTTTTTTTGGGGGGAATTTCTTTCTGATTTTGAGTCTATTCAATTAGTTCAGCCAGCTCTATGTAATCTTTCTCCAATTTGAGCTAAATTCAGAGGTTCCAATTTTAGGGATAATGTAGAATGATGATTTGAAGAAATTTAGTGCAAAACGAGCCAACTCCATTTTTCATAAGTTGAGATAATTGTTGCGACTCAAACTGGTAAAAATTAAGGGAAGTTAAAAGAAAATGTGGGATATTTCTATTCATGTGTTTAAAATCGGCACTTAGCCCATTTTGTGCTGAAACTCTTCATCCTTTCTGCAGCAAAGTTCCCTCAAGACTGGAAGTGTCAAAAGCTAAAAGATAGTAATCAGAAGGGCTGGAACTTCATCTCCCACCATTTAAAATTTGGGTTTTAGGCTGATTTTTCACATTTTTATCATTACCCAACTGAAATCTTGTTACAGTGTACCAAGGAGGTATAACAGTTCTCTCATACCTCCTTAAGTAATACAACATTTTTACACACATTTCTAGGCCTATACAGAGCTGCCTCCAACTAGTACTGATTTTCAGTAATTTCAACTGAAATTGGAGAATAATCCTGAAGGTTACAAGCAAATTACTGATTTTAGAAATTATTTTCTGTGATATATTTTATTACACTGTTAAGGATTACTGATTTTTACTCAAAAAGAGGTGCAAGTTACTGATTTTCAGCCATCAAAGTACTGAAAGGCTTTTACAAAAGTTGGCAGCTCTGCCTATACATTGTATGTACATTTTTAAGCAAGAAGTGATAATTCTGCAGCCATATTAGCACTATGTTTTCACTTTAAATCAATCAGATATATAATATATATGTAAAACATGACAAGTATTTAGGGAGGATTACAGGGACAATATTCAGAGAAAAAATAAGTGACTACTTTGATATTTGTGTATTAATTGTTATAGACTCAGGGAAACAAAAACACAAAAAATACAAACAATGCAAAATCGAGAACGAACAAAAATACATGTATTAAGTTGCAGAACTTATTTTATCCATATTTATCTATTGGATTAGATTATTTTTAAATATTATTGTATTATTTTATCAACATTTGTATTATTTTTTATCTATAATGTATATTCATTCTAAGATTGTCTAATCACAGAAGATGGTGTTTCTGTCAGTCAAATCTAAAGTGTGTATAATGTGTAAATACATTTCCATCCCATGCCCACATTCCTTTTGATAATTAGAGTACAAATCTTATTAAAATTCCACATGAAACAGAAAAATTATGGAAATTTAAAGTGGAATAATACCCAATATGTGGAATGTGTGAATGTAGCAAAATTGTTGTTATTCTTTAAACTCCATATTCCATTGACTGGGCACAGACACATATGTTAAGGATAATTTTATTTCCCCTGCTTTCTGAGAGATAATTCAATTGCTGATGTTCATCAATGAATTAAAATATGTTTGAATCGCTTTTACAGTTTTTTTGTATCATTGTCTTGCTATGACATCATAAACGGTTGTAGCCTTGTCATCTAGCATCGGCGGCACTGGAACTTCAGAAATTCAAAGCTTTTGAATTGAATATTGTCCCATTAAAATCAGACTTCACTGATGTTTTCGACGATATTGCTGTATTCATACAATCCTCAAATACTGTACATTTTTATATCATCCCCCTTTAAGCTCACATGTTCTTGCAGAATAGTGCTCTTGGGCATAACCACATTGTAGAAGAGTCAACAATGTTATCATCTCATCATAACTTCTCAGTTTAGTTGTACGCAGAAATCATGAAGATCAAATTTTCAGTTGAGAATTGTATTGCCACCTTTCCCCATTGTAACAGCTCTCATAACTAGATTGCAAGACTTATAATTATTTGATGCAAATGATAAAACTTATTCTGTGTGATGTTACAGTAGAAAACAAACTTTAGTTGAGATTGTGGTACGTTGTCAGTTGAAGTCTTATAAAGGTGATGACAGCCCCTCCTTTGATTTGCATTTGCAAATAATATCTCTGACTAAAACATGTCGAACTTTCAAAATCCTTGTTAATGTTGTATCATTTTCATTCTAGGTTTATTTTGATTAGATGTTTACATTGCTTTTTCTATTTGACTCATTCATTTGAGCCAGATTCCAGGTGCTGTGAAATTGCACTCTCTTGAATGACTTGGTAAATGCATTAATGAGTTGCGTATTGAGACACGTATAGAAATTAAAAAGGTGTAATCAGGTGACAATTCACACATTTGAAATGATCCATAACTTATTATTTTGCAGATATGAAAAACGAAGAGACAGCCCTGTTTTGTTTTGTGCTTACGTCTACATAACCACGATTACACGCCTTTAAATGTACATTTTATAGTCATAGGCATACAAATACGGCTGAATGATTTTCATATTCTCCTGTATTTTGCAAAAACAAATAATAATAGTCACGACTTTTACATATAGTACCAAATATTATCATTAGAAAGGGCACAATGCTCACTATTAGAAACAATGAACATTTTCTTTCCCTTGTAGCAAGCATTCTGAACCATGTAGCCATCTTTCCTTCGTCCTCTGCTCATCTGCCGACAAACCCCTGGACAAATCATCTGCTGGATTAGACTTAGAGTCCACAAAATGCCATTGTTCTGGATAAGATGCATTCCTGATTCTAGATTCTGTTTGCTACAAACGTCCGAAATCTTTTCTCCTCATTTCTGATGTACTGAATGACGATAGTACTGTCCGTCCAGAAAATTGATTTGGTCACTAGTACATTCAGCTAACATTTTAGAAACTAATTTAGTCCAGTCTTACACTAATAGTTGCAGCTGACAGCTCTAGACGAGGGATTATTGTTTTCTTGATAGGTGCCAGATGAGATTTTGACATTAACAACTCACTGTGCATCTGACCATCTTTGGCTTTCAGTACCACATAAGATGCTGTCCCATACTGTATATTCTATCTCTAAGGCATCAGGAAAATGGTACAATTCGTAGTCGTTCACTTTACAGCTAGATTATGGGACCGTATGCACCTGTTTACTGTTAAGCGTTCAGTAGCTGGTAACTCATCCAGCAATTTCAGCCATTTGTCTTTGTCGATTTCTGGTATTGGCTCACCCCATGCCAGCCCCTTTCAATATAGCTCCTTCAAGACCAATTTCCCTCTGAGGATGAACAGGCTTGCATAACCCAGGGGGTCATACATTGGCGAGACGACACTCGATATTTCCCGTCTTGTGAGGGGCTTGTCTTTAGGAGATATCTTAAAGCCAAAGCAATCCTCTTGAAAGTTCCAGCTCATACCCAAGGCCCGCTCTATCGGTATAAAGCATCATGGTTTAGATCAACTCCAGCTAACTCCTTTAGATCTTTCTTCTGGTGGTACACTCTCTAACGCACATGGAGAATTACTCGGCCATTTAGTTAGTCTGAATCATCCTCTACAGAGTAGGTCACGAAGATCTGATGCCAGATGAATGACCTTCGTTTCAGTCTCTGATGTTACTAAGCAGTTATCAACATAGAAGTTCTTGTAAATTGTCTCGACTGTGATGGCATCATAATCCTGCTGGTTGTCTTCTGTGGTTTGTAAAATGCACACACTTGGACTCCAAGTACCACCAAAGAGATGTGAAAACATGCGATAGACTCGTGGTTACTTTGAGAGATCTCCTGATTCCCACCACAAAAACCTCAGGACATTTCTGTGATTTGGGTTTACTCGGACCTAGTGAAACATGGCCTCAATGTCTGCAGTCAGTGCGATAGGATCATTCTCAATCGCAGAAGTACCCCTGCTAACTTGTTTGTTAGATCTGGCCCTTGTTGGATGACATTCAGAGCTACGTCTCCATGTAGCTGGGCCATTCTCAGATAAAGCATTCAATTTTAAAGTTAACATTTGTGAAAAAACAAACTACAAGAATCAAAATACATGTATATCCTTTCTAAATGTAATCTTTAATACATCAACGACATGAAACAAAAATCGGGAGATTTTTTAACTATCTCACCCTTTTCAGAAAAAAGGTCCAAACTTCAACACATTTTGCCCCAAATAAGTCATCCGTCAGATACGTTACCACTTGATGATTGTTTGGAAAAGTTTTTATGTCAGGAGAATTCTTTGAGTTTAGTCGCAAAGTTTTTTATGTAATGAAATCTAAAGATGTAAATGGTGATAAAATACCTAAGTACTGGCCAGCTATGGTCAAAGATAAAACAACAGGTTATATATTTGAAACAAATTCGGCACATAATATTAGATTTTAACCGAAAAATTATCAATTTGATATTCGACTTACTTCCAATTAATATTGCGATCCACAAGATAAATAAACTCGCTTCATTTTTGATAAATTTGTTAGCTTGGAAAACGTAATAATTGATTATTCTTTCTTTAATGATACAACGTCACAGATTTAGAAATATATTGCCTAGAATAAAAACATGAACATGGTAACGTATCTGACATGTAATACTATGGAGGTATGCTTTCACGTGAGAAGGCACACAGACCCAAAAAGACTTATTCAGGTGTTAGAGCTACATCCACAAAGGCAGAACAACTTATATACATTATTTTGTTCTCTACCAACAATTTCACTGTCTGGTGAAGTAATCTCTGAAGTAGAGTAACCATTAATGGAGACATCCTCTGAATTTTGGCGGTTTTCATATAATTTTTCCCGCAATTGCTCAATCTGGAAAGATTCATTGACTTTATACACTACGCTCCGGAGTTAGAACATCACATAATATTTATTCTTACAAAAATCTACAATAAACAGAAGGCGGGTATTATGATCAGGGGATCAGACAAGTGCAATGTAATTTAATCACTGGTAACGTATCTGACGTATCAATTGACGTATATAGACATGCATTCGACGAATGTGAAAGTCTGGCAAAATAACTAACCATTACGTACGCTCTAGTACTTCAGAGAGTATATTAAGATAATCTCCGCTTTATTGGGTTAGGTTTTGCGAGTTTTCTTTTTACCAAAATAAGCAAAGTATACCCGATAAAGAGGTGAAATTGTGTGTACCTATATGCGAAACGTTCACTCAAAATCTACCCAATTATTAGCAGTCCTATGGTATCCATGTATATGAAACGCATCTTACATTGATTCTTGTTCTCAAAGTACGGATGGAATATAGAATATTAGGAATATGCTCAATGAGCTGTTACGTGTAAAGACAGACTTATGCAAATTTAAAAACATCATATATGTCAATGCTCATTTACATGTCCTTGCATGATACGGTATGATAACACAGCCTGACAGCATGTTGTGTTTAAGATGCGCTGCATGGAAAATGTCAGATACCTGTACTGCACAATTATACAATTACACAATCAATCAATTGTTCATTTTGTTTATACTTTCAATGTTATTAATTGGCACCATCACGTATATTTACCCCGTCAGTACGATTCACACCAGTGACAAAGTATAACAAACCACAGGTCAAAAATACTGTTATTCAAATGTTTAAAGTCTTGTCTCTTGAAGACATAAATCGTGAAAATGAATCATCGTTACCTTGCTAGGTTTGTCAGAAGAATGTTTCAATAATAAATTTGATGCAGGTTGTTAAAATACAACACATCAGAGAAGTGTCAAAAGTCATCTCAAACAAAAGTCTCGTCTTTAAACATGAAGACCTTTTCGCATGAAAGTGAAATAGATAAGTTCTCAAAAAGGTACACATGGGCTCAGAAGAACGTTTAAAGTTGGAAATACAACAGTTCAAATGCACACATCCAAAAGACCATGGATGAAAATATCACAGTTTGTTCAAAACCTGTTTTTATGCAGAACGCTAAAACATAAGTTCTTTGTCTTCTTGGGCAAATGAATTTAGCACATTGTTCAAAATACCATATCAAGGCAGAAAAACGCACTCTGTAATCGTGTCCTTCTACAACGAGAGCTTCAAATTTTTAACCAGGCTTAGTGTTTCTGCAGGAATCTCGAAAGATCTCTCTGACTTTCCAATGGGAGTTGGAGGCGGAACTCTGGTCAGAATGTCATCGAATGGGATCCACAATTCATCTTTACGCTGTGGCCATTTGAATGTCGGGTAATGCAGCTTTGAGTGAGCTATAGTCATTAAGGTGATCATGGCATCTTGATCTTCCTTATCTACCTCTACCACCTTACCGATGTACCAGTCATCCGAGTAGATGGCAGCAACAAACGTTCCAACGACAGGTATGTTTGTAGGCGCTTGTGGTTCACCAGCCTCAGTTGTGGAACTACTATCAGATTCTTTGGCTTTGTTCTTCTTTGCTTTCAGTCGACGACTGACCCACCCTTCACATCTGCGGGAACCGTCCGTACAGTTCTTACAGTAACAAGACACGGATCTCACAAGCATGTGCGATTCGCTTGTGGGAATAACAGCGTGCACTTTCATCGTGCCTGGAATGGGTTGGCAATCGGCTTTAGAGAGCATTTCCGAAGCCTCGGCATAGTCTTGCTGTGAGTAGGACCTACATGATGTACTTGATTTCCTTCTCGTTCGCGGAAGCCCAGGAGAAAAAATCGTTCGTGTCCTGAATTACTGTCTTCCCCTGTTTGACAGCGTCGCTAGCTTGTCGCTTCGCAGTGCCTCCAAGGCCATCGCAGACACTCTTCCCATGCCCGCACTCAAAGTACGTAGTTCCACTGTGCGCTGACTCCGTAGAGGTTCCGGTGCTGATAAAGTGTGCCGAATATGTACCGGCTGCGGTACTGGGACGAGGGACTGTCTGTCCAGTAGTGGACAACAGTCAGATCGGGAAGTAGCTCTTTCAGTAGTGGGAGTAGCTTGTTGAGTATAGCGACGACGGCTTTGGCGTTGTGATCCCCAAGATCTGAAAGAAAGACATGGCTTTTGTGCTGGAGTTGCTCGCCATCATGGGTCTTGTAGTATACGACAACTGGATGCAACGTAACGCTCGTACTGTGCCAATATGCACTTTGTATTTCGTCGGCATTCTGGCAAACGAAATTTTCCGAAAAGTCCATTTGAACTATGGCCTGATTTACTGGGAGTGATCTCTTCAGTTCCGCCAGTGCCTCGAACTGCTGACGGACCCTGCTAACATGAGATAGGAACGATGCATATTCTTTCCTCACAATTTCAATAAAATCTGTGCGATTTTTCTTGATTTTTCGGATCCGCATCTTCTTGATGCCATTGACATCTACTTTTTCCCATGCTTCATACTCTATCTCATCTTTAGACAGCTGAGCTGTGAAATCAGTTCTATCATCTGTTCGTTGGCGGGTTGCTCGCTGTTTCAGGGTTTACTGGGACGTCCAATCCAAGGGAGTGTAAGCATTTCATTTTCATGGCCATGTTTTGATGAGCAGTACAAAGACATGTATTTCTGGAGAGCAGTGATGTGAGTTTTACATGTCTTGGTCTAAGCTTGCAGAATTTGGAAAAGGAGATTGTGACGTCTGGGTTATCAGAGCAGAACTTTCCGTAGATGTTGGTGAGATAGTCGGTCAGGATGCGAGTTTGAATCTTCTGTTTCTCGTCATTCTTTGTTGCATCTCTTTTACCAGGCATGCATCTACTGATGTCATCTCTTTCAAAGAAGCTCACTACTTTTTCCTGAAGGACTGCTCTCACTGCAGATGCACGTGGTCGCCGGTGCAAGGGTGCCTTTGAAAGCGCGGATCTTCGGATACCTGTGTTAGCGTGAATGACACTGAGACACCTATATTTCTTTACGATCCTTCCCGCTATCACTCTTCGAAACTCCCTCCGTTTCCCCTGATTTCCCGCCTCCTTTCCTGTTTGTTTGAACTGTTCACTGGTGACATTGGCCAACTGCAGCTTTTTTTCTGATTGGTGTAGGTACGTCACGGCAAGCAATTCCGGCACCTTTCAGTTCTGCGACTGTCTTACTTCGCGGGGTCATTTCTTGAAGCGATTCAGAAGAGGAGGAAGACTTTACTCGTAACTTCTGTTTTACTCTCTCGTGACGCTTCTGCACAGCTTTGAGGCGTTTCCGTAGCTGGATGTTTTTTGTTTCCATCTGTTTTATTTTCTTGCCAGCATTCCTTAAAGCGCTTGAGCGTCTTTTGGTGGATGTGTTTCGTTTAGGGAAGGAAAACTAGTATCTGATAGAGCAGCTGGGCCATTCTCCGATAAAGCGTTCAAAAACGTGAATTTCGTGTCGCCAACATTTCTGTCCCATTTTTTAGTTCGTGTATTTTATAAGAAAGAAAAACTATGCCAATAAACAATGTTGAGGAGATGCGCATTAAAAATATATAACACTTGACGTCATTGCAAACATGGAAAATGCGATAGAATATAGCTAAAGATGGAGTAAGTGCTAAAAACCCCATGTCGCCAGCTAGTTTCGATTTTATTTCATATAGGCCTGCCTATCATGTAACTAAGTAAAGTGAAAATGAAATGTACATTCCAGAAGCACATAACTGTGTGCTATCGTATAATCATAACAAGGAACTGAACTGGTCATCACATTAATGTGTGGAGCTGATTTAATGTGTGTCGCCAAATCGCCGTCAGATACGTTACATCTTGTATAGAGAATAAAAAGACAATGATAACTTTGGAATAAACGATTCATTATGTGCGCTATGATTAAGACCGAATTAAGGTTTTAAACCAGCTTTATGGTTCTTTATCATTTATTCAAAAGATATCAAAAAATGACGTCTGTTTTCTGAGAAGCAATATGTTACGTTAGGATTACATCAGATACCTTACCTATGTTTTGCTCCTTCCTCAACTTAGTGCTGCAATGATTCACTCGAATTGTGTATTAAGTTTACGCACATTGGTCATGGTATCACAACACATATTAATTCCGTAATAAATTGTTTGTAGTGGCTTGGAAATTTCCCTAGTACTGTAGTTATTCCCTATGGACCATTCAATGTCGAACCAAACATACTTCGAACTGCGTAAGCTTCTCCTGACGCTCCTTCCCATACTTCCAAGGGCATTAAAGCCTGAGGGACATCGTTCCCAATCAGCAGAGTGACCTGTTGTTGATTGTCGACTGGAAGGTCAGGGTCACGAAGATGTTCATACTTGTTTATGTCTTCTTCCGCAGCCATGTTTCTAACACTTATGTTCAGATTCGGTCGGGTGTACCCTTGGATATTGAGTCCCTCATCAGACGTTAATTCCTTCACCTTAAACTGAACAGCCTCACATTCAATCCTGTTGTTTGGCCTTCCCAGTGTAGAGATAGAAAAGGTCTTGATCTCACCCCTTGCTTCCAAAGTGTCAGCTAATTCCTTTGTACAAAAGGAATGTGTTTATCCTGTATCTAGCAAGGCAAATGCTTCTATGCACACATTTCCATTAGGAGCTTGATGATTCACTGGTGCTAGTAAACACATGCTGATCTGTTTGAGTTGAAGAATCTAACTGTTCAAAAACTCTGCACGTTTTCCTTGATGACAAATCAGGATCTTTAAAACTTGGTCTAGTAGACGGTCCCCAGGTGTGCAGAAACTTCATGTGCTTTAGAGTACACCCCTTTACCGAGCAGGTTCTGTTTTGAGTGCATCTTGATGACATATGCCCTGGCCGCAAACAGCTGAAGCACAATCTCTTGTCCCGGGCTAACTGAAGACGTTGATCAGGCTTCAAGTCTTTAAACCGTTGACAATAGAAGAGCCCATGATTAGCCTTACAGAGAATACATCTCGGTGTGCTGACAGATGTAGAATAGGTACCTCTATTAGGAGGACGATGACTCCAAGGTGGTGGCCTGTCTTTAGCCTGTTGGTTGAAGCTGCGTCCATCCTTCGTACCACCTTGTAGTAATGACCCGAATACAGGATCATTCAGTTCTCATTCTGGTTCAGTGATGAACTCCACAATGTCAACGATATGTAGGGATCCACCTCTGTCACGGATAGTCTTCACCTGATTTAACCAACGACTACGAAGAAGGTATGGTAGCCTCTCTATTATCTTTAACTCACAGTTGCTTATCTCTTGCAACATTCTTGCAACATTCCATGTGCTCTCATTGTCTCGGCACAGGTCTTTAGTTGATCGGCAAAGTTCCTGAGTTTTTTGCTGTTACTCTGTGTGACGACGTACTGGACCCTTAACGACTCTCGTAATCCATTCCTCACTGATGACAAAATCATTACAATAACGATTAGCTAACAAATGTCTTGCCGTGAAATAGCCTTCGTCTCGGCTCACCATAAGGCAGCATTGGATAATGGATTTCGCTTGGCCTTCACATAAGGTGTAAAGCTTTAGGAACTTGCTATTATTGTCTAAAGTTCAGTCACCAATCAAGCTGTCAAAGGATTGCATGAACTGGAAATACTTGAGCGGATTTCCATTAAACTGCATGTCAAAATTAGATAAACTAATTGTTTCCATCAGCTGCTGTTGTTGTCTCTGACCCTCTTCCAAATGCTGAAACATTTGTGTTACTGGGTTCGATGATGGCATAGGCTGTTCAAAAGGATATTGAAGGGCTCCATCAGTATCATAATACATCTGTGTCCCTTTCAGCAGCCATATGTCCCTCACATCTTGGAGACGGAGTAGAAATTGGAACCGTTTCGGATGACCCCGACTTGACGGCCTCATCATCATTTTAATTGTAAACAGCTTCCTCGGCCTCAGCAATCCTGAGCTTTGTTTTGCAGAGTTAACTCAGCTTTTCTTAGTTTCAACACCTGTTCTTGTCTCTCCAGCTCTTCCTGCTCATTCAGGGCGGTTACTTCTGCAGCTGGGGCAGCTCGTCTGGCCTTACTCCGAAGTGTGGACGACGCCCGAGAGCCAGTCTGACCAAGGAGGTTTTATACGTGGAGTCCCAACTGGCTGTAATTTATTCAAACAGTTATCAGATTTCTATTGATGTACAAAATAATTCCACAGGTGCACTTGTGCCTTTGATGATCGATGTTCCAAGCCGCCGTCTTGCTGAGCAGTCTGAAGATTCATTTTGAACGTTATCATAATGTTGGCCATATTTTGCTTGTCTGTTTATTAAATGAAATGAAAGTTCACTTAATAATAAAGCATGTAAAACAAAAGTCAATTCCGTTCAGAAATTTGCGCAAAAGTGTAAATCAGAGCTGTATTATGTGAAAATGTTTAAAACTGTACCATCCTGGAAAGCTGGTTTTATCACTTTTCGACTTAATTTCCCCAAACGAAACTAACATGTAATAATCTTCAAGTATAATTCTTTATTGATAGATATATCAGATTAGTGCCTGCGTATGCCCAGTCGAGCAATTTTCATTTTCATTTCAGCATTTTTTCCTCAATTTCTGTTCGCGCATCCTCTTGTCTGTACCACCTAGCTTTTATAAAAAGGGATAGCGAAAAGTAATTACCATCACAAAGACATATCTTCCTTTGAAAATAGCTGGTGATTATGCAATGAGACACGAGTCAATTGTCTTCGTATCGGCGCGGCAGATTCTGTTTGGCACATGCTTCAAATATTTTTGAGCGGCGGCTTCGTACATAGATCAAAGGGAATAACTCTGTTGTTACTCCATCTCTTCAACCTCCTTGGTCTGACTCACATAATCTTCAGGTCTTACGTCTGACTTGGCTGTCTCACTCATAGTGGTGCTAACTCAGCTACTCAAGCTGATATTGAACTGATGTGACGTATCACCCCCAGGACACCATTGATGACGTAAAAAAAACACACACACAAAGGGCGACACCCAAGAAAAGATACCGTGCATGGCAGCAGACTCAATATCATTGGGCTTGTATCGGAGTTTGAGCTAAATCAGTGGCATCTCTGGGCAGCAAACATTTCCGAACTCGAAATTAGCGGCACAAATTCATAGCGCCCCAAAGACCAATAACCAATTTCCTGCTTCGCAAGCCCGCATATGACGTCACAATCAAAGCTGAACTTAGCACAAATTATTCATACTGTATTCTGTGCATTAGAGACAATATGGCTTTCCAGTTTGGTTGCTGTTTCTGTCTCCCGATAGGTCTGCATGCAGCATAGCACGAAAAGATGTGAACCAATGCCATAAAAGTCACTGACCTCACAAAATTCTTCTCTAATTGCACATACAGTGCACTCCCGTTATAACGAGCACGATTATAACGAAATTTCGGTTGCAACGAAGTAAAAATTCAGGCCGCAACATTACCCACTCTATGCATTGTTTATTTGTTCGGTTATAACGAAATTTTTATATAACGAAAGAAAACTGCCGGTCCCGAGGACTTCGTTACAACGGGAGTCTACTGTATAACCTTCTCAGGATACCATGACCCCGGTTGGTTACATATTGTAACATTTAAAAGTGCGAAATAACCATTTACTGCATCTAAAATTTTTCGAAAAATGTTGAAATTGAATGCATTAATTTTTAGCATGTGTTTTTTTTTTCTCCTGTACGGGTATTGTAAATGGAAAATGTTCATTTGAATTATACTAATTGTAGTGTTGAAAAATATGCTTACATTAAGTAAGTACAACGTTGTAGATAATTATGTGCTTGTAGAAATTACAGTATCTTCAGAATGTTAATTCAATGGTTTGTGTGCACTTCACGCCATAAAGAGTGAATCAACTGTACGATTGAATGTGCTGAAAATTTATTACTACAGCTATTGTCAGCATGACGTGAACACAATATGTAGAAGACATACACTGCTGTACTAAATGATTATAAACCTGTCATGAAAAAAAAAAATGTTTCTGAGTTTCATTTGTTATTTGTATGTAACTGTGCTCTGAAGAGCATTGTCATAATGTGGAAGTGTGAAAGATGTCTGACGTCCAACCCGTAGTGACACACGTGTACATTTCCATGCTGGAACGAACAGTGTCCCACAGTGTGAAACACGTATGTGAACACAGTGTGAAATCTCTTCACACTGCTAAATTTTAGCGTTTTGACACGTTGTGAATCATCAGAAATTAATTACAGTGTGAAACAGAGCATTTCTCTGTGAACGATTTGGAAAAAACCATACCACAGTGTGAAATCATTTTCAAATTAAGCAAACATTAAACAAACTAAGAACACACCGCGGGACACTGTTCTTTCCTGCAGAGTATGTTGCTTAATATAATGTGAACAAAATATGCTGCCGTCAAAGTCTTTGTGAAAGCCGTTTGGAAATGTGCAGTAAAAATAATCGACACAAATATGCAAATTAGTTTATAGTGGACTGTCCATGTACTACCAGTTCCTGTTAGTCGTGTTTTCTGTTTCTAATGGTCCATTACGATTTGTTTGAAATTGTTCTAGTTGTATGTGCTGGTTAAATGGTCCAATAGGTTTTGATTGAGTCTATTCCAATGCGTTCTGTTGGTCCTGGTGGGTTGTTTTGGTTGAAAGTTTTGTTTTGTAGTTTTAAATGTAATCGTTTCTAGTAGTGTCTATTAGACCATCAGAATAATGTTCACCACTGATTGCTGTTAAAATGCCGGGTAACTTTTCAGAAATATTCACCCTCGCTTACCGTCTACGGTGAATAAAACGTGCGGGTGTCCCCGCAAACTCCCGGCCGGGTGTACAGCGTTACCGATAACGCTGTGCAATGTGTCGCATGGCGCATGAAAGACACCGCGGGAAAATTCCCGGGTAAAAAGTGACGGTCAGCGTACCAACTGCAACGTCTTTCGCGCCATTTCACGCATGCGCCATAACGTTTACTAGCACACCATGAGAGGTACGAGTCAGCCGGGAGCTCATTCACTAGTATAAGTATGAAAATGTCCGTTTTGATTTCCTGCTGAATATCCCGGGAAATCACCCGAGTGACACTTTTATAGTGTGAAAGGGGGCTATGAAATTAGGAATTGATGCGCGTCGGCAAGTCTATTGGCTCTTTCACATGACTGCGTGGTACCCTTTGACAGCGATTGCTTTCACTTGCAGGTTTTGTTCGACTAAACGAATTTCGATTTATGAAACTGTCATTGGAATTTGATCGACGCGCGACAAGTCCAGTAACCAGGAGCGGAACCAGGAATTCCGTAAAGGTTGGGGCGCCTTTACAAAAATAGATTGGGCGCACGCGCCCACCCCCATTTTGTTTTAAACCAAAATTAAAGGGGGGGGGGCACCCGATGCGCTCCCCCTGGATCCGCCACTGCTAACGAAAATCGACTTGTGAAGAGGAATAACACACGTATAAGGACCCACTTGACTATACAATGTAAATTGTTGGGACTTTTATTTTCATCGACTTACCCGAATATTCCAGCATGGATCTTTACATGCAGACACAGACACATGCAGAGAGCGGGACGCGACTATAGGGGTGACTCGCACCATTTAAAGTGCATCCTATTCGTAGAAGGTTGACGGGCACACAATGCCACAAATTACGTTGTATACCCTGGAGCGTGTTAGACCCTTTTCTTCCCCTGTTCAATGGGCAGAATCTGTCACGAATTGATAAGAAAACAATCATTCTGGTTATGAAATGAAATCGGTATGATTCTTTTATGGATCTATTCTTCATTTTGGACATTAATGGAGAAAAATGGAAGTATTTCAGATTAAAAAAAAAAAAAAACATTATTATGAATGACCCCCAAAATATAAGATTTGTGTTTCCGACAAACATAACGCATAAAAAGTTTATTACACTGAATTCTGTCATGCGCAACAATTGTTATTATGTCCATTGTGTCACGCCCGCCGCGGCTTCGCGTGGCCGCTCGCCGACTCCTCCTCCTATAGGGACTGATATCAGGACAAAGAATGAGCAGTAAGTCGTGTTTCAATCTAGCTGCGAATCATATACAAGGGAACTCTCAAAAACACAAGACCGTCGGCGGTTTTGCCTCCTATACCTCTCTGCGAACTTTCTGCGTATTCGAACGCACAAATCAGCGATGGAGGAAGGATTCGTGTCTGCCCGTGCCCGTCGCTGGGGAAACTTCAAGATGGAATTGCGCGATATTTTCCTCGACATTGCGAAAAATCCTTATCACGAAACTGACAACCCAACGGTAAGGACACTCTACTTACATCAGTCTCTGTATCACCCCTAAAAGTAAAAGCAACCGTAAATATAGTATCGACCGTAATTCAATTGACTTTCAACCACCAATGTACTAATCAAGTCTGGCCCTATTGTAAGAATGACCCTATTAATGCAATAACTTTGAACCCTAAATATATTATCCGTCATGATATAACAGCTTTTGACTCGATGTAAAATGTATTATCGATCCTAGATGTGTTAATTGTCAACTTTAAATGTTATTTTGACCCAACAAGAACACTTAGAAATTTGTCAAGATGACAAATTAGGTGGTGCGTGAAATGAGATAGCAAATATAAAAGACGAAAGAAATCGACGAAGAATAATTGAGCTACTGCTAATTGAACTGTAAAGACAGTCATGTCAAATGGTATTTCAAAAATACATACTACTGATTTCAAATTTTGATACATGGCCTCTTTATTTGATCTTAATTGTCACAGTGATATGACATAAATAAAAAAAAAAAGAAACGAACGTGCAAGGTCAATGAATTGAAATAGAATTTCGATTTACTTTTACGTTCTGAATTTGACAGTAATTGACCCGAATGACATTGAGATAGTCTTTGGTCAAGAAGGTGTTTTTGATAGAATGCTTCATCTAATTCCGTTTAAATATAGAGCAATCATGCTATCCCTCTGGACAGATCACATTAATTGTCCCGCATGATTATTCACAATGTGTTTACATATCGAAGATGATTTCACACTGGCGTGTGGATCTTCACGGAGATTTGGCATAGTAGGCCTAATGTTCTGCTTCACACTCCTTATGCGAGTGATGATTCACAACGTGTTCATAGTGCTAGAACACTCGAATTTAACAGTGTGGAGAAATTTCACAATACATATTCACACTGCGTTTCCCATTGTGTTTCACACTACGGGACACTTTCAAGCAGGGATGTAGTACATGAAATAGCATCATAAACTGTGACCTTTGACCTTTATTTTCATAGCCATAGTAGCATCAAATAAGATAGATGGTAATATACGTTTAAGTAATAACTCATTTGACATGAACTTAATAATGTGTGCGAAATACGGGGCGTTGGGCTTGTGTTTCCCAGTTACAGTTCGTTATTCCGAAGGTTAGTTACCCCAATATGCAATAACTTCCAGGATCTATTAAAAAAAAAGTAAACTCAAAATAAAAATCGTGTTTTTTAAAGGTTCGTTAATCCAAAACTTAAATAAAGTTCCTATTGCCGAATGTTCGGAAGCAAGCACCTTCTTTTCATTTGAGATCTTTATGAACCTTACCTCTTTCGGATTTACGAACCTTCGGACTGACGAAGTTTTTTTCTTTTGTTTTGTTTTTTTTTTCCGAATGAACCGTCAGTACATGTATAACAAACCTTATTCCATTTTCGGAATTACCGAAATTCGGAATAGCGAACCTATTACAACTCCACAAAATAAAAATGTCCAGATTTATGAACTCATTTTTAAGTCGTGTCAATTTGGATAATGAGGTTAATTATTATTTCATTGCAAGGTCTAAGAAAGCTGTGGGTATCTCAAGGTACAACCATGATCACTCTAACCTACGATGACGATACTCCTAATGTCCTAAATCATATGGTATATCTATGTCTACCAGCTAGCTATTCCGGTGCTATAGACTGTTGTATCACGTTTTTACTATACGGGCAAAAAGTTATAATTCTTTATGACATGGTTACTAAACTAGGTCACAGAAGGCTCAATTGGAATACATGTATATATATATTAAAAAAAAAAGATGTGTTCATAACACAAGTTGGAAGTTTGAATAACGTAACAATAAAGAGGTACAATTTCTGACAAGTTTATGATTATGACCAGAAAGTTTACATTTTCAGACGTGAACAACGACCAGCTGTGACCTCGCTCTCATTTTCATTCACGATATACTGCACACCCACCACACCCACACAAACACACAAAAACACAAACACACAACACCCATACACACCCACCCACACACCCGCACACACACACACACACACACACACACTTTTACATGTAAAACCCTCCAAACGAGGACATCATGAATCTTCAGAATATTGCAATAAAAATTACTGTAAATTGCATATCTGTACTTCAGATTATCTATAAAAACAAAAAGCAAATAAAAAAAAAATAGTCAATGTGTATAAATAAATGATACGTTCCTAAGGTGATTACATGTTTTGTTTTGTTTTGTTTTTTACCATAATACAGAAAGAATAAGAATGAAAAAGAAATGAAAATACTGATCGTTATGACGGGTGAGCACTTTCCACCCCTTTTGTGTATTATATGATATTCATATCGAAGTCAATTCAATTCAATTCAATTCAATTCAATCATAGTTTATTTCCAATCATCGAAAATCAAAAAACATAGTACAAAGTATGCATGTGATGAAATATTGTTCAAACGTTTGCAAAAGATTCATGTAATATATATACGAGACAAATTATAGAACAACATATAACATGTACAATATTTAGGAAAACACTGTATAAATACTTCGTGGGAGAGCGGAAAATAAATTCGATTATGGAAAATAGTGATCCACTAAAAAGCATAGCTTGTCGGACGTGGATCGCTAGACAAATAATGAGTAAATTATATATACTATTCTATAACAATATACATGTAATTATTTTGAGATACACCGGTTGGGAAAAATATAGAATACTAATGCTAGTGCCCGGACTAGTGGCAAGTCTGTGGCAATAGTGAAAAATTAGGTCAAACCAGTGCCTTATTATGAAGAGAGTCTGGCCAACTCGTAAATTGGACGTCATGTCATTGCCCAGCGTACATTACGCGTTACAGGGATAGCGTGTACGCTCAGACGTAATAATGAAAACCTACTAAACAAGGAAAAGTAGAAATTACGCGGTGCGTAACATATGTCCCCGCCGGAAGTAGCATTTTGTAACAAAATGTGCAATATAGGTAAAAAATCAAGGTCAAAGGTCAAAGAAGTCAAAGGTCAAAATTCTGTGTAGAAGTTTTGAAGCCCTCACCTAGTGCTATCACATAAAGCAAACGGAATCGAAATTGGGTTAGAAATGGCGAAGGAGTAGCATTTTGTAGCCAATGTACAAAATAGGTCAAAAATCAAGGTCAAAGGTCAAAGAAGACAAAGGTCAAAATTCTGTGTAGAAGTTTTGAAGCCCTCACCTAGTGCTATCACATAAAGCAAACGGAATCGAAATCGGGTTAGAAATGGCGAAGGAGTAGCATTCTGTAGCAAAATGCACAATATAGGTCAAAAATCAAGGTCAAAGGTCAAAGAAGTCAAAGGTCAAAATTCTGTGTAGAAGTTTTGAAGCCCTCAACTAGTGCCATCATATAAAGCAAACGGAATCGAAATCGGGTTAAAAATGGCGAAGGAGTAGCATTTCGTAGCAACATGTACAATATAGGTCAAAAATCAAGGTCAAAGGTCAAAGAAGTCAAAGGTCAAAATTCTGTGTAGAAGTTTTGAAGCCCTCACCTAGTGCTATCACATAAAGCAAACGGAATCGAAATCGGGTTAGAAATGGCGAAGGAGTAGCATTTTGTAGCAAAATGTACAATATAGGTCAAAAAATCAAGGTCAAAGGTCAAAGAAGTCAAAGGTCAAAATTCTGTGTAGAAGTTTTGAAGCCCTCACCTAGTGCCATCACATAAAGCAAACGGAATCGAAATCGGGTTAGAAATGGCGAAGGAGTAGCATTTTGTAGCAAAATGTACAATATAGGTCAAAGGTCAAGGTCAAAGGTCACGACTGAAATTCTGTGTACAAGTTTCAAAGCTCCCATGTAGTGCTATCATATAAAGCAAACAGAATCAAAATTGGCTCATAAATGACAGAGAAGTAGCAAATTGAAGATTTTGATCACACACGGACGCACACACGGACACACGGACGGACACACGGACGGACGGACGGACACACGGACACACACACGTACGGAGCCCGTTTCATAGTCCCCTGCTCGAACTCGTTCGGCGGGGACAATAAGGGGTAGTGAACAATGGGCACTGCGTACGAGCGCACTTTGGTAACGACATGGCTCCGCAAAGATCACGGGACCACTTTTGACCAATCACAGGCTTCAAAACTCATAAGCCGAAAACCGATTTGGCCAGACTCTCTTTATATACGGCACTAGGTCAAACCATATGCAAGGTACCAGTGAGACTAAGTACTACCAAATGCGGTTGACTGATGAAAAGGAATGAAGTATTTTTCAGACATCTCAATGGCATGAAGAAGAGAATAGAAAATGTGTTTGTGTGCTCCTTGGAGTGTGCGTCTTTATACCTCCCACTCACGTCATCTACCTTAGACGTTAATTAATTGTGACATAAAGCAAAATCGTCCCTCCTCATTGTCACGATTAACGTTTCCCAAAAGGCGGGACTTCTCTTTTCTTTTCTCTCTTTTGTCCCTACAAATAAATAGGATTAACAGGAAACGCTGAATTTTCGAACACGAACCATCGGTTTACTTTGTTTACATTGTTTACATTGTAGAGGCAGTGTAGGTCGAACGAGGTATACGGGTAACCATGCAGTGAGACTACCAAATACCGAGTGCATGGTTGACTGATGAAAACGAATTAAGTGTTTTCAGACATTCCAATTAAGGCATAAAGAAGAGAAGTATAGAAAATATGTGTTTGTCTGCTTTATGAATAAAGTTGAATCATGCTTGAGTACAAATTCAGGAATGATCTCTGAAAAATGATCTGAAATTGAATCTTCAGAAAACTGAAGTTTTGCATGACACGTTAGATCGAAAAACAAATCCTCACAACTTTGTCCGTTAATGTTTGTGATATCCTAAGACACGTGAACTTGGGGTCATCCAAGATAATCTTTTTATCCAAGTCATCTCCATTATTGAGTTTTGTGCTATCTTTGAGAATCATTTATTATTTACCTTTCACCTTTCTCATTGATTCCCAAGCTATCACGCCTCAAATTATGTGCTGGTGAAAGTGCACTGACGGTTATTGCAATTTGCAATAACTTAAAAACTTTTGATGAAATTTTTGTGCGGTTTCTTTATCAATCCTATTCCTGATATAGGGAATTATCAACATGTCAACAGCTCACAACGACGCAATCTCAGAAGTGGTTGTCGAAAAGGTACAGTAGGCCCTGTATTCATGTAGTAAAGTCATTTAAAGTTAAGAACTAAATGAGTCATACACCCACGAGTCATACCGTCCACGTGTTTGACACCAAGCAAACAGCTTAACGAGCCAGACATTGGTCATTATGACGTCACCAGTGTCTAGCTCGTGGACTATCATAGCTCGTGGGCCTATCCAACTTGATATCGAGATCGTGGACTATGTTCACATTAGCCGCATCTAGCTCATGGGCTGCATGGCTCGCAGGTGCACTTTGATAACTCGCCCATAGGAAAGAAATCAGCCTGCCGCATACTGCTGCGGATGCCTTGCCGCAGATCTGCCGCAGATAGGCATCATTTTCACATGCAAATTAGCTGCTGCCGCAGACTCTTCCAGGCCACTGAGGGAGACTGAGAGTCTGCGGCAGATCTATGCGGCAGACTGTTAATGATGAATATTCATATAAGTACGATTTCAGGAAGAGCTTGTGGTAGATCTGCGGCAAGATTTCTACAGGTATGCAGTAAGTAACGTTAAGCGGCATAAAAGGGAGGGTACAGTATTGGTGGAGGTGAGAATTGGGCTTTTAACTTTTTGCAAGATACCAAGAAAACACTTATGATATAGTACAGAGCATACCATTTTAAGAGGAATTCAAAGTTTATTTGATGAAAATCGGGTTTGGAATGACTGAAACATCCCAAAACAAAGTAAAACAAAACAATCGTAATAAAGTGTGGGTCCCACACTTTATTAGAATCGCTCTTTTTTGGATATCTCAGCCATGTCAAAACCAATTTTCATCAAATAAACGTTGAATACCTCATAGAATTACATGCTCTTTCATATTTCATAAGAGGATTCTCATTATCTCACCAAAAAATGCTAGAAATCTGAAATTAGGTCTCAACCAAAACTATACGATCCCTTGAAGGCTGGGGCAAGTCAGCGGCAAGTCTGCAGCAGACGCCTATTAAATATGTATAGATCTATATAGTAAATAACCTAACCTACATCGGCAAGATACTGCACGAATTATCAGGGCTGCTGCAAGTAAGCGGCAGGTATGCAGCAGTCTAATGCTTAGACTCAGCTATTATAGTTCTAACGTTACATACAATTGCAATGCATCACATGATATACCCACAAAAATTTGTTATGTTTTATGGCACGGTTACTAAACTATCTGTGGCAGATCTGCGGCAGATCTGCGGCAGATCTGCAGCAGGCTGTTAATGATGAATATTCATAAGTACAATTTCAGGAAGAGGTTGTGGCAGATCTGCGGCAAGATTTCTACATATGCAGGTATGCAGTACGCGAGAAGTCTGCCGCAAGTTCCTCTCTGTGGCAGCTTTCCCGCAGATCTGCCACAGACTGTTCCTGCCGCATACTAACAGTTAGTATGCGGCAGGTCTGCAGCAAAGCTTGGTTCTGCCGCATACTCCCGCTTACTCTTGCCGCAGACTAAAAAGTATGCGGCAGACCTGCGTCAAGTCTGCGGAGATCTGCGGCAGACTTTTCTTTTTCTTATGGGCGTGGACTGTACGACTCGTGGGTGTATACTGTGTAGTACCTCTTCAGTTATATGACTCATTTACAAGTTGTATGACTCTTGGGTGTCAAGCACGTGACGCGCACCGGGATTCAGTGCTGTGAGATAGTCCTTTGCTGGTACTATAGTTCCATGTCTGGTCATACCTAATCCGAGGTGGCTCAAATACCTCAGGGTCCCGAGGAGGAGGTGGGGCAAAATAAGGCGTAATTTTGACATAATTGTCTGTTTCTTCAAACCTATGACGATTTTCTTCAAACTTGCCGCGCAAGCCCCCAAATTAAAGAATTCTTAAAAACCTTCTCTTTAACACGTTCAACCATGAAGTGATTGTACTTAGCTATAGTGCTATAGAGTAAGCACATTGCTAACTGTTGTTTTAAGTTTGTTCCACTGGTCCCCCCCCCCCCCCACCGAGTTGGGGGTCCAATTTTCTCATTTTCATCTTGATTGATACACATTCATTTTTTTCTTCTTTTTGGTTTTGTATGTGTGTGTGTATGTGTGTGTGTGTGTATGTTAAGCAAACTTGGCAGGAATACTTGCTTGGATGATGGAATAATACTTGTACACTGGGGAACATGGCCCACTGGGCTCGCAGCCCTTGGGTAGAACAGCCAAACTTAAAAATCTTTTATTCATCTTTTATTGAACAGGAAATACCCTAAGTATATGCAATTTATGATACATGTGATATCACGTTTCTTTATGGCAGATTAAGGGATTGCCCCTTATAGGGGCCGCGACCAAAAGGGAGGGGACAAGTTTTCACATTTTGATCTTCTGTTTTACAGAAGACGCGTGGTCAAGTTTCCTGCAAATCTAGCAGGTATCATCGCCAGTGTGATATAATGTGCCAATGGACACCATGCCCTGAAGCTACCCAAGTTTGCTTTGTTTTTCATGGATGAGAAAAGCAGAATATACGCGCTTTAATGCATAACGAGACACACAGGCGCGTCTGCAAGAATGCGTGGAAGACGCACCTTTGTCTCGATGTGTATAAAGGCGTTAACATTATTTTGCTTCCATTTTTTGAAGCTGAATCAGTCATCCTTAAAGAAGTGGCACGCCTCCATGCTACCATACACCCCAGGAAGGCTAGGCATACCCCGGCTGCGGAGTGCCATTGCAGAGTTCTTAACCCAAGAGCTGGCCACCCCCGAACCGTTAGACCCGGACAAGGTTTGAGTTGTTTATGACAAGTAGCAACTGTGTAACTGTTTTCATTTTTTTTTTTATGCCTCTGCCACGAAGTGTCGCCGGAGGCATTATTCATATATACTATAAAATGTTATTTACGAACTTGCCCTACAACGAGAAGCCGCTTTTATCTAGGTGAATTAATTCGGCGGGCTTGATTTTTACCATTCAGCTATCAAAATCATCAGACGGTTGGTGTTTCTAATGCATCAAAGCATGTCGTTTGTTTTATGCAAATGACCGGCATTCAAGTTGTCTTATTTCATCTTCAACAAATTGAGGATACAACGAAATGTTTGGGTATACAAATAATGTCACGAAATCAGTACAACAATGTAATGAACATAATAACATGCAGTAAAGACACAGGTTATTGTTGTTAACACAGATACAAATAAACCTACATCCTTATGCAAATGCGAAATCGGTTGCCAAATTAGTCATTTTGAACGCAGAAAAAAAAAAAGATTTGGAATTACAGGATTTCGATGCCTGAGCAAATTTGGCGAAAATTAATGCTTTTGATATGAACTTGAATGACAAAACAATGAAATTGGACGGGAAAACCTATATCAAAATGCGCATAGAGAATTAATGACAGTGATTATGCACTTTATAAATAACATGAATTTTTTTACTATCATTTCGTAACAGATTCCTGCTAAGATATTATAGGTGATCGCATCACTTTACTCTTTACACCTTGCTTGTAAATTGTTTCTCACTTTCTGCGCATCACATTATCATATAGGTCTACTGAATCCACTTTCATGTTGGTATGCACTTATTCCTTAGCACTCTCTTTGGCGAACTCTTTTATACTTTTTTCTTTTAATTTGTGAGGATGTCCACAGTAGTATTATTTCTTTGACTTTTTTCCCGTGCTGCTTATTAATGCTCTTGATCTTAGGTTGCCATGACAGTAATGAAGTGAAATGGGTAATATTCTAGAAACCTGTGACTCTGAAAAAATTGGAGATATTGCTCAACAAACTTGTGATGAAATTTTGATTCTTTCTCTTTTATTTCAGTTCTGCATCGCAAACGGAGTGACATCGCTCAATTGTATGATGGGCTTCGTGCTGTGTAACGAAGGAGGTATAAGTTCAATTAACGGATGAATAGCTAAAAAGAAACAAAAACTAGTCTTTCTCAAAGGCCATCCTATTGTACGGATTGCAAGAGGAGCGAACAGCGAGGACTGTTTAAGAGACTACCCAAGCCACTAGAGAAAGCCAACGTCTAGCTCTAGGGCTCACACCCGTAAATACAATGGAATGTCCCAGACCCCTTCACAAATTCGTACCAAAGATACCAAAATAAATGAAGAAAAAATTAATTAAAAATCAGTGATGTAGTTTGGCAAAAAACTGAATAGCTGTAGATATTGAGTATGAATTCCTCTACAAATTGCATTTTGGTTGGAAGATGAAAGCTTTTCTGGTGGAATTTGAGGGGACTATATTTCATTGGGTACGTGTACGGAAAATGGGTGATTTTTTGAGTGACAAGAACTCGTAGTCTGGCTTTGCGGACCCCTGGACAGAATTTGAACTGAAGAATCCACCCTGAAAATTTGATGGATGAAAGGGTATATCTAACTTATCCAGGTTAGTGAAGCTGAAACACCTCATTTCTCCCAGCTATTTTACAGAATTTTTTGAAATTTGATTTTTAACACACGTCCCTATGGGGAAATATTTATGGGTGTGAGCCTTCTAGCGACGGGGCATTTTTTTAAGTACCCCTTTCAATGACCTTTTTTTTTTTTTTTGTACCAGTATCAGGGAGCAATAATCGTGACCAATCGAGTATCCGTCTGAAGAAGGTTATCATTGTGTATGTGTTACGCACTTTACAGCTATATTGAACAAATTGAGCAATACAATTTCATCGCTGGAAGTGACTACCTGAATCATTTATTGACAGAGAATGAAACCCAGAATACATGTTGATTGAATGAATGGAGCAATTATTTGATTAGTATAATACATCAGTGAAAGTTTGAGGAAAATCGGACAATCCCTCCAAAATGTTATGAATTTTTGGAGTTTTGGTGACGAGACCGCTGGATCAGAAGTCTATACGTATACTACGAAACATGACATCACACATGCACAATATATCCCTTATGAAGAGAATATAGAGAAAATCAAACAACGTTTCAATTTTCTGGCATAATAAAAACGAACACTTATTTTCTTCATATTATTATATTATATTTACATATTTTCTTTATACCTTAATGATGTCATGATCAGTAGGTAGTCTTTTGAGCCAGCGTTTGCGTCACCAAATTTCCAAAATTCAAAACTCTTGAACGGATTTTCGATTTGCCTCAAACATTTACTGATGCGTTCTGCTGATATTGGTGCATTATCACCTAATCCACATGTATATTTTGGGTTGATACCCCTTTAACTACTCAGTAAGAGAGGTGTGCGGGATAGGCTTTCTCCCAGGCATGAATGATCAGCGTAATTACAGCTCTCAACATGCCCTTGAACTGACACGCTTGGCTTCAGCCCTTTCCTCAAGGCTGACGGTGCGGGGTTTTTTATAAAGGCTAGAGATAGAACAGAGCAGATTGTGTCAATATTTGCTTCCTCTTGAGCACTGAAGTGTTTCTCGTTTTATGCACCCAAAGGAACAAATGATATGGTATTTAATTAAAAGGAATTCCATCCGGAAATAGAATTGCTTCAAATTGCCAACTCTGTGTAATCTAGGTTTTGAACAGCACCTATTGTTTTATACACTAAATATCACTAATTCTAAAGGGGACGGAAGATCGAGGATTGGGCGAAGTGATAAATAATAGAACACATCTAAATTTCATTTCTTTTCCTTTTTTTTTTAGAAAAAAAATGATGAAAAGTACTCATTCCCTCGACTTGTCATTGACGGTTTGTTGAGGACATTTTATTCTTCCTGCTTTTTACAAGAGGTATGTCAATTGCTCTTTCAGTATGATAGAAAAGGGGAAAGGAAAACATTTTTAGAGTATTTACTTTGTTTTGTTCATTTGTGACGTCACAAACTGTAGTACAGTAGTAGTCTTATCATCCAGCGATTGCTCCACCAAAAGTTTATAAATTCTTAACTTTTGAAGGGATTGTCCAATTTTTCTCGCAATTTCACTGCAGTGTTCTACTCATATGGCTGCATTCACTAAATCCTTAGGTTCATTTGGTTTTTATTTAACCTTGATTCCTCAATATTTAGGCACAGACAAAACTTATTCGCTGCGGAGGACATGCTTAAAAAAAGAAAAGAAAAAAAAAACGTATTAGAGGGCAAATAAAAAAAAGAGAAAAAATATTATGTATTGTCATTCTCTACCAATCGTTTCCTATATACCTTCCCAGATACGATTCTGACCCCAAGCCCACTCTATGGAGCGATTCCTCGAGATTTCCTCTTCATGCCCAATGTGAAGACGTACCCAGTGCCACTCAACAGTAAGGTGTGTGTGCAGTCAAACCTGCCTTACCTGCCATCTGTCTATAGCGACCACCTGTCGTATACGACCATTAATAACACCCCGCCCCGCCCCCCCCCCCACCACTACCACCACTAAGGCAGAAAAAGCCTCGTTAAATATCCTGTCTCTAACGGTCATTTTTTTTTCATCCCTTCGGTGGTCGCTATAGACAGATTTGACTGTAGTGTCTATAATGTAGGTCCTATTAATATGCTACACGGAGAGTATGGCATGTATTTTAATATTCGTATGTTTTCTGGTATATTCTCTTGTTATCACGAAGTTAAATGAATTTCTTTGGGGAGGGGTGAGATGTGTCATTTATGTGGCACAAGTGTGCAGCGTACAAAGTTTCACTCACTAGAAAATGTATCAGATCTTGCTAAGGAGGCTCAGTGAAGATCTGGAGTTCGAACTGGCTGTAATTGATTGTTTAAGCAAACTGATTCAAAAAGTACTGCAAGAGTTTAGCAGTTGAAAGAGTCATTACAGAGTCAGCAATTTGAGAGCCTGCTTCCAAAAGGCGATTAATCCATTGAAAATGATGGCTTTAGCGCCTTTTGGAAACAAGCTCTTCAGTTATTGACTTACTAGTAATTGATAAAAAATATATCTGTAATCTCTTCATTAGATTAGAAGTCTCCCATTTCAATTTCATTTCACAGAGATGCCAATTGATACTTTTTTGTCACTGTTTGTCAGTATACTGTATGTTGTTCTTTGAGAAATGATTCTGCATATTTTATGGAATATGGATACTGTTTTCCCCTCATTACCTTACTGCATTGTGTTTTTGTTTTGTTTTTGTTTTTTTCGCAGAAAATAAATACCATAAATACACCTTTTTAGCCCTCAATACCGCGAAGGTGTGTCCAAGGTTAGCACCGCTGTGAGTACTTTTTTATGACGTGATATTTTAGGGTAATCGCTATGTTCCTCTATTTAGCCAGAATTGAAAGGCAAAGAATATCATGTAGCCTTAACACATCTTTTACCTCTCCAGATGACTGCATAAAGTTACAAGAGTTTTGTTCAATGCCAGAGTGTCTTTTGTCTTGCTGTATGCACGATTTGTATTTTTTTTCTGGTTTTTTTTTTCTCTTTTTTTTTTTTTTTTTGGTAATGATTATGATTGCGTTCCCTTTAACAGCCTGGAGTGAACAGCACTGAGCCATTTGAGCTGACTGTAGAATTGTTGGAAGATGCTTTGAAAAAGGCCAAGGTAGAGGTATGCAGATCATTTCAAAATCCTTCATGTATGTAAATGTGGTTGACTACACATTTCTAGCTTGATTCCAATGGAGTGACGACATAATCAGCACACTGTTGTGTGACATAGCTATACCATGTACACTGATTCCTTTACCCGCAAACAAGTAGTGTGCAATATACCTCCGCCAGTAAAGAGGACACAGCCACACGATTCTACTGCAATTCTTCGATAACTTTATTAGGACGTGAAAAAACCAAATCTCCAGTGGAAAGAACATAGCCCCATCCGACACAAGGGGGCGACATAACCAATGGCGTAATTTCTCTTCTTTTCTCCCCTTTGTGTTTCTCCCACACTGAATTATAAACCACATACACAATAACTGGAATGTCTTGGTGTAAGGCTTTTCACAACAATTATCTAAACAAATAAACGACCTTACAAGGATAAGAAAGGTCTTATTGTAACAGATATTTTGAGAACTGTGCCGAATGTGTAACACAAGATATGTATACAAATGTATTCCGTGGATACAGTGAATGTGAGTTCATGATATTACATAATGACACCTCTATAAACTGTGAACTCTATAACCTGTCCTAATAATACAACACATCCTGCAAACAGGCAGTATATTACTGCCAATATAACTACTAACGTAAGCGGTATTAACCTTCAAAAACTAGCATACATAACATATAACAAAAAGGACAGCTTACTACCAGAGCGAAGGAGTACACTATAACACAAATGCAATAAAATGTATTAGCTTTTTGCAACTAACCAACTCTAGTACGTATACGTTCAAACATACTGTTCCCAAAAAACAACCACTGTGATGGGGTAATGCATTATCTCACTACATCTAAAAATACACTGGATACATCTAAGTCACAAAAGGTATGTAACGTTAAATGGCATAGTATGTATGGCCTACAAACAACCAGGTATATAACCACGAAGTATAAATACAACTGTAATGACACTTTTATCACACAATTGTTTGAGATGACAATAGTAATCACATGTGCCTTCAGTAGGACCTGTGTAGAATACATACATAAGAACTAATCTCAAACACAGTGTTTACTCGAGTTCAAGGACATAATCACGCAGTCTCACAGGAAGCCGTCGTTCACGTCTGGGGTATCTACCAGGATCAACAGGTACCTGGATAGGAGCGGGCAGAGAGTCAGAGACAGAAGTTTCTGCTGGAGTGGCGAGTTCGGTGGGAACTCGAGGAAGGGCATCCAAGGGAGGGGATGGGGGAGCAGGGTCACCAGCCGGGTAATGGGGTCCATCGGGAGGTGCAGGCGGAGGATCGGTGGCAGGAGGAGCGCGAGGCAAGGAACCAGGAGGGGTGGACGGGTATGGTGGGACGTCAGCGTTGTCATCTGGGTCATCATCAGATTCCACATGGTGTGGTGTGGAATGAGGAGAAAGGGTAGAAGGGACCTTCAAGCAGTCGGCCAGTCGGACACGGTAAGACGAACTGCGTAGCTGGTTGCCAACGAACTTCCGGATGTTGCACCACTCGCCGTCGATTGAGCAGACCAGGTAGCGTGGTCTGGCATGATGTTTTGACCGATCAGCACGGAGGTATACGAGGTCACCAACGAAGATACGCGGTAGAGAAAGCATGGGGCCAGATGTAGTCTTGGACGTCTCGCTGTATGGGTGATTTTTCAGTCTCTGAACATGTTGGGCAGAGATGATATCCTTGTCCGAAAAGGGGATCTGCTCGCATGTGAACTGATCACGTTGCATTAACATTTCCCTTGCCGACAAGCCACGGGATCGAAGACGACTATTGAGGCGGGCAGTGGCAACTGACAAGGTCAAAGACGTGATGGGGGCACCAGATGGGTCATGGCGGAGGAGCTCGTCCTCCAACTCGCGGACTGCTTTTTCAGCAACAGGGTTCTTGTCCTTGTTCTTTGCATGCCCAAGCTCAATGCGGATGTTGTGGGACGAAAGGAGGTCATCATGGCATAAAGCAGAAAATCCAGGAGCTGGGTCTGTGCGAATAACTGCTGGTGGGCCATCAAGAGGTCTCAATTCAAGGCAGAGTTGGAGAATGGCAGCACGCAGGGTCTCCTTCTTTTCATCAGTGATAAGGCGGGTGACGGTATATGAGGTGACCGTTTCGCGCAGGATGAGGATGAGTTGGCGAGAGCGTTTCAGCACATCAGCTGCAAAGGAGATACCAACTACATCAGGAGGGTCATTTGTGGACTGTGGATGGACCAGCCGAGGGAGAGTTTGGAGAGAGACACAGTGGTGGCAGGATGAGGTGACCTGTTGGACGGCAGATTCCATGTCCAGGGCATAGAAATACCGGGATGCAACAGTCTTTAATTGGTGAGCAGTAGGGTGGTCTAGTTGGACATGGATTGCCGTGAGGAGACCATGGAGGACAGACCGAGGGACGACAATGGCTTCACGAGGGGACACAAAAGCTTGCTCTTGGCGGACAACCAGGAGACCATCTGGGGCAATCGTGGCAACCTGGAGGTAGCGTTTGACGTCCCGGACATTCGTGAGTTTCTTGGAGGGTCGCGTACCCTGGACAAGATGGGCATGGGTGCGTCGTAGAGATGGGCATTCAGACTGAATCTTAATCCAAGCTGGCCGTGATGTGTAAGGGGGGCGAGTCTTCCCAAGGAGGATGTCATCTGCAGAAATGCGATGCACGACAGAGTCCTCCATCTGTCTCACAAATGTGCACACTTGACACGATGAATCAGTGCAGTCTAGAGCATTGCGACTTGCAAAATCGGATGGGACATTTGCAGATCCAGAGAGGTGGCGCAGGGACAATTGGTATCTGCTCACCGTTGACAGGAATGTGGACACGCGGGGGCTGGCAGAAAATTCACCTCGACACAACTTCTCAAATGCCTGGACACATGGTTTGCTGTCCGTAAGGACACATGTGCGGTGCTTGGACTGAACAATGTATGGGCTGAAGTGCTTGATAGACGCAGCAATGGATAATGCTTCTACCTCGCATGGGAGCCAGGAAACTTGTCGTCCCCTCAGCTTGGCACTGAAAAAACCAGCCACAAGAGGCTTGTGATTCCTCGTGACATAGAGAGTAGAGCCGATACCATGCTTCTTGACTGATCCGTCTGTGACGAGCCACAGTTGGTCAGTAGTGTGGGGGAGAGTGATCGTGCGGGGGGAGGTGAGGGCATGCTGGGCTTCCTGGAATGTAGAGTGGAGGTCATCAGTCCAGGGAATAGTATCCTGAGACTGTCGACCCGCAACAACGCCGTCTAAGGGAGAGAGAAAGGAAGCGCAGTGGGGGATAACGCGGGCAAGCATCTTAAAAGCTCCAATGAAGGAACGCATGCCTTTGACGGTAGATGGTGGGGGGCATGCTGCTAGGGCAGCAATACGATGGGGGCTAGCCTTGAGGGTGCCCTGAGACCATATCCATCCAAGAATGGTGGTGGTCTTGGGGGAGATGGTGGTCTTCGAAGCAGAGAGGTTGAGCCCTGACCTGCTCAGTGCATGAAGGACACGACCCCAGTTATGCAAGAGGTCTTCTGGTGTGTTACCGCCACAGAACAAGTCATCAGCAAGTTTGACGACAACACCTTCCACCAGGAGGTCACCCAGTACGCGACACATGAGCTCTTCCAGAGAGGTTTCTGAGCCAGGCATTCCCATAGCCGAGCGAGTGTATACACGCACTCCACGGAAGGGTGTGGCAACACCACAGTACTTCAGTGACTCATGAGACAAGGGGATCTGATAAAATGCATTGGTCAGATCTGAGGCAACAATGTATTTCCACTGGCTGATCTTGCGCAGAGTGGAATCAACATCTGGCATAAGTGATGGTTGGGGTTTCGAATACCGGCCAACATCAGCGAAGGCAGTCACAAGACGGTAACCACCACTGGGTTTCTTTACCAGGAAGGAAGGATTTAGGTATTCCACAGTTACTCCAACATCTTCTGGGCGAGCAAACACACCCAGTGCTTCGAGTTCATCGAACTTGGCTTGCAAGTCGACCAACTTGTCTCTGGGGTATAAGGGGAGGCGACCTTTCCTCTGTGGGGGTTGAACAGGACCCATGTTTACGACTGCCTTGAAGGGACCGACGGCACCATTGTAGCCCTTGAAATGGGGGTCAAAGACGTCATCGTACTCAGTGTGTAGGTCCTTGAACTGCTGTCTGATGTTCGGGGGAAGAATGTCATTAGGATCTGTCTTCACCAGAGCAGAATGGTTACTGCTAGAGGTACGACGGGAAAAGGCTGCCGGAGGGGAGATCTCATCACTTGGAGTGTATTCAACATCCTGGGAAACTACTGGACGCACCTGACAAAAATGTTCATTACGACGCAGAACTCGTGGCTCGATGGAAAGATTCGGAATCCGGATTTTACCATCGACACTTGAAACAATGCAAGGGGTGGGCCAATATCTAGGTGACTCCAAATCAGCAGACCGGACCAAACCATGTCGGGGTTCCAGAGCAACACACTCATCAGCGTGAAGTTCAGGAGGAAGTGGTACCTCAACAAACTGTCCAGGAAACACGGTGGTAGTTTCAGGAGGTGCACGGAGAACATATGCGCGACGAACAGCAGGGGACAGGTTGGTTCGCTGAGAGGACCCATATGAGTACACTGTGCCATCACTTAGGGTGATTTGACGTTTGGCAGGCCGGATTGCAATATCATTGCATTCCATGAAGGGTGTACCAGCCAATACTTCAACGTCAAGATTTTCGACAACAAGGCCATCGAACAAGAAGCGTTTGTCATTGCGAGTGAATGTGAGACGGGTCTCGCCAATGACTTCGAGAGGGGAAGACCCATCAGCCTGGTGAGCAGACTGGCTGCTGTCAGTAATCTGACATCCGAGTACTTTCGCAGTTGATGCACGGATCATATTTCCAGTTGCACCGCTGTCTACAGTAATGCGCACAGCATGGTGCGTGTAGAAAGCATCAAAATACGGGGACTGTCGAATCTGGATACGGCGAGTAGATGGGGAATCGGAGGAAAAGGATGGGGGAGGATCATCCTGACAGTAGGCGGGTGGGGATTCGGCCGTAGTGTGCCCTTCGTCGTCTGTGAGGTCATCGGTGAGGTCGTCGACATGACCCAAGATACTTGCAACCTGTCTGACTTTGGCCATGTACCGCCTGTCCTGTTCTGGCAGGTATGTGCAGTCACTTAGAAAGTGATTGCTATTTCGCCCAGCCTGGAGACAAAGAGGACAGGACCTGACAGGGCTTCGACGCGATTGAGGCTTCACTGGAGATTGAGATTGACGACCTCCAGTGGAACGAGGGAAACTTCTACGAGGTCTGGAGGGTGCAGAGCGCAGGACTCTGGGAGATGCGGCGCAATTCAGTTCAGCCAACAGGCTATCAAGTGCCTGTGATATCTCGGGCTTGAGTGACGCGAGAGTCCGCGTACGCAAGTCGGTGCCATAACGCTGCTTGACCAAGCGAGGCAGGTCAGGATGTACCAGCCGCAACCACTCAAGTACGATAAAATTCTCTATAGTAGGAGATAGCTCCTCGTCTTCAGTGATTGGGTCACCATGATGTGTGATGCCCCCATTGACTGTTAACAGGTTATCTTCAACAAAGGCTAGCATCCGCTGGTATAAGTCTTCAGGGCGTTCATCGGGGCCCAGACTTATGTCGCAAAAATCCACAAAATGTGCGCCTGTGGATTGGAATCCAAAGTGCAATCTGATTGCTGCCCATATGTCACTGAGTGAACAGGAGTTCTTGACAATGGTATTGCGGGCTATCACGGGGCAATAATTGGCTATCTGCCCTAGCATGAGCTCCAGCATTATGACTTTCTGCCGGGCAGTCTGTCTTTGTGTGGCAGGGATGTCTGAACCATCATCATGTAACCCACGGAGAGGTTTATTCTTTGTTTTCTTTTCCCATTTGGCACTATCGCCAAGGAAAGGAGAGAAATTGGGGTCGAGGTTGAGGGTATAGAGCAAGTTTTGACGCCAGCTCTCAAAAGAGGTGATCGTTTCAACTTTCGTGAGGCACCACTGTTTCGGTGCTTTGGGAGCAGACGCCATAACGTATGTGTGGGACTGCTAGGGTAGAGACTGCAGTAAAACTTCGTACAAGAACTTACTTTTTGTCCGTGTGACGGCGAGAGTTGCCAGTAGTATCCTCCTTTATAGGTAAATAGGTGATCGATGCACGGGATTCAAGTTTCCAGCTGCCACCACGCCAGTAAAGAGGACACAGCCACACGATTCTACTGCAATTCTTCGATAACTTTATTAGGACGTGAAAAAACCAAATCTCCAGTGGAAAGAACATAGCCCCATCCGACACAAGGGGGCGACATAACCAATGGCGCTCGTACAAGATTCGACCTATATGTCAAATGCCATCTTAAGCCAACATTTTGCTGACATTTCGATTGTGTATTTTTATCAAAATAGAACACATTTTCAATAGTCATGATAGGGAAAAACATTATACTGAAAAATGACTTATCATGCTCACTATAAATTAAATAATATGTGCAATTTTCTCAATTAAAGAGGAGTATTCTATGTGCCTTAAAACACGTTCTTTACGTGTCAAGTTGTTTTGTTTTGCTTTTTTTCATCTCCAGCATGCAGCTAGCAACCCTCCCATATGTACACAGAGACTGGCTAGCAATAAACTACCTAATCTGGGAAGTTACTTTGTCATAATTCCTATATAGGACATGTAGGAATGGCTAGTGCATCTATAGCCCGTTCACCCAAGTCATACGAAATGAACGGTTTTTGAAAATCGATTTTTCCATAACCTAAGGAAAGTTCCGTATTTCTTGAGTATGAACACAGAAAATAGAAATACTCTTGAATTGCTCATCATTGCGCTGCGGAAATCAGTGCATTGTGATATTTTTAACTCGTTTTTTAAACTAATTTGCCCTGTGAGGCGTGTATGAGTGGCGCGCAAAGAAACCAGCAAATTGTTTAAATCCTAGGAATGTATTAACTCTACACACTGGCACTGCACACTCGGGTTCGGTGGTCATTGTTTGAATCCGGAGATTCAAAACTACAGGCCGTGTCACACCTTTCCGGGCAAGCCTTGCGTGCGACTTGCGAAGAACAACTACCCGGAGGTCCCCGCAGATGACTCGCAGATGACAGTACCTAGCACGTATCTCACCCGTAGTCGCCCGGTGGTGGCACGCAAATCATTTTTACCATATTAGGCCCTGTCACACCTTTCCGGGCAAGTTACGCGGGCTTGTTGCATGTGGGGATTTTCCAGCAAGCCGGACAATTTCTGAGGGCGGACAAGGATCTGGGCGAGTTTTGCATGTGTCTTACTTTGCTGGACGCGTTCTACTTAAGTTCTACTTTCGGGTATTCTGTGTGACCTGCGTGTCAGGCACGTGGGGGCTGACAACTCAGTGAGGGAATTCCTCTGAAGGAATGGCAGAAGTCCCACAGAATGTCATTATCTTGGCCCTTGGCGTTACAGCTGCGAAGTGCCTGCGTAGGAGTTGCCTGCGAGGTTCTGCGGCTAAGGGCCTCCTACTGGCTTTCAGCGTTGACCTCTGCTGGCAATCCCCGCGACTCACCCGGAAAAAAGTTTTGGTCATGTTCAAAACTTGACTGCGAGTAAATCGGGCTTGCGTGCGCACCTCCGGGCAACTACGGGCGAGATACGCGCTAGGTACTGTCAGGTGCGGACCAACTGCTGGAAGGTCCGAGAAGCAAAATTTTTTCCCCGCAAGTCAACCCGCATGGCTTCCCCAGACACGGTGTGACAAGGCCTTGAGCATGCTCAAAACTCGTTCCGGGTGAGTCGCGGGGGTTTGCCCGCAGATGTACACGCAGAACACCAGTAGGAGGCCCTTAGCGGCAGCACCTCGCAGGCAACTCTCACGCAGGTACTTCGCAGTCCCCGTATTTCGCTCGTAGCTGAAAATGGATCGGTTTCAAAGCTCTCATGCAGGTCACACGGAATACACGCATTTAGCAGGTAATAGATAGCACGCCTCTAGCAGTAAGACGCAATTACGGAACTCGCCAACATCCTTGTTCGCCCGCAGAATATTCTCCTGCGTGCTGGAAAATCCCTACTCGCAACAAGCCCGCTTAGCTTACCAGGAAAGGTGTGACAGGGCCTTTAGGTACTTAATTTGCAGTCGAGTGAAGTGTTTTGTTTTTTGTTCTCATATGTGAAGCGTAGTATGTATATATACTTTTGTATTGCAGTGATTGTAATACAAATGATCATAATAATGACACTGATAACAACTCCTGTGTGTAAATTCGGCTATGGTCTACTATCCCCCTCCCCGTTTCCTGTTTTCTGAAGGGTCACAGAGTGAAGGTTCTGCTTCTCACTAATCCATACAATCCGCTGGGGACCGTCTTCACACGAGAACATGTTCTGATGTGTCTTCAGTTCTGCAAGAGGTACGAAAAGACTAGGCGTTACTTTAATATTCGTCTTACATATAATAATATGTTTGAATTCCTCCATAAGACTCACTTGCTGATTAACAGCATGACGATTCCCAGCTGGTGTCGTCCTAATACACGTGGTATGCCAATATGGTATAAAAATATCATATACATCGAAAATTTATCTCTTTGTAATTAGAACATATATTGTAACTGACGTGATGACAAGATGTGATGCAGGAAACATAAAAACACACACACACACACACACACACGCACACACACACAAACTGATAGTGGGTTTTTTTAAACCGTATTGAAATAAAACAAACAAACAAACAAACAAACAAACACACATTGTAGAAAATATTTATTTTCCACCTTCCCCTTAAAGATCCTGTGATGGATTTCACCAACCTTGGCAGAGCAGAAATCCTACGGTGATAGGAACTCAACTTGTTCAAATGGGCATCTTGCTTCCTTGGGGGGTCGGAGGGGGGGGGGGCGAAGACCCTCAAATCAAGAAATCTTTTAAAATCAGTAGTGAACCAGAAGCGAAAGAGTTTAGTTAGTACTATAGTATATGCAAGTACAGTGGCGATGGTAGTTTTTCGCTTGTTCGTGACAGATCCGGGGGTTTCCCCTCGGAACCAAACGAGGAGGAGAGGGGGACCAAGTTGGGGCCCACTGTTCACATTTTAAGCTTCTTCCTGGAAAAAAAAAAGAAAATTGTTCACCAAACTTTGTAGGTAGAATCTCGAGGGTGGTAAGATCTCAGTTTGCTCAAATTGGCACCGCGCCCCAAATTAAGGAATCTTTAAAGATCTTCTTTTAGATCGAGAAGTGATAGATCTTAGTGAAATGAGTGGGTACATTGGTAACTGTGTAATGTGCTTTCAAGTTTGTTCATAGCGACTCCTCTCGGGGCCCGGGGGACCAAATTTGGGTCTCATTTTCAAATTTTCAACTTCTTCTTGAAAACCTCATTGAATAGTGGATTAAGGACCTGCTTCTCTTGAGGCAGAATGGATAGCTTTTAGTGCTTTGAATAGAGTATTGGTGACTGTAGTTTCAAGTTTGTTGGTACTCGTATCAGTATATCTTTGCAAGTCAAATTTCAGACTTTGGAGTTATGAACATGTCGGAGTTTTCTACTGGCTATTATCATGCACAAGCATTTAACATACATAGGGCTACAAACAAGTATCTTAAATGGTCTCAACCAGTTTCCTCTTGGAACTGCCTCTTGGGATCAAAACATCAATGTGTGGAAGGCAACAAGTTAACATTTTCCCCAACCTGTGACTTTCCCTCCAGACACGATCTGCACTGTGTCGTCGATGAGGTGTACGTTTGTAGCATCTACGATCCAGACACGCCCCACTCCAGCCTCTGGGGCTTTCACCCCGACCAGCTCCCCGATAAGAGCAGGACTCACGTCATGTGGGGCTTCAGTAAGGTCGGTTGAGAACTATCTGACAAACCAAATAGGGCCTATAAATAACGTCAGAGTACGTGTGTGTAAGCATAGTGGGCAAAGACTAAATGGAAGTACCCGAATTCATAAAGTCTGCACAAAGTTTAATGTAGAAAGGAATGTACAAAGAAATGGCCAATATTCAATGAGAGAGAGAGGGGGAAATAAAAACTTAAATCCCTTAACTAAAATCCTTTTGAAAGATTCAGTACGAAAGGAATCTGTAATAGACTTTGATAGCAACTAAGAGGCATTAGAAATTTGAAAAATATATGAACACAAGGCTCAATGCGGGTACAAGGACCATGTGAAACACAAATGAATGTTAAGATGTACATGATTAAATAAATGCACAGTGCCAAGCTGATTGCATTCCCTCAATCAACTGATGATAGGAAGCAGCATCCTTCCACACAAAAAGGATCCACAAGGCAACGCGGAGATCACCAGACCCTGTCACCGAACATCAAATTGACCGCGTCTGCACTAGCCAGAAGTTCAAAGGATCCTGTTAAGACGTCCGGATAATGAGACGAGCAGATGTGTCATCATACCACGATCTCCTGATGACTACTCATGAGACTCCACGCCTCAAGAAGTTTGCCAGCACATGCAGGAAATGTACGCAGAAGATACAGCTACCTTAGGCCTCTGAGGGACACAGGAGTTAAGGCAGCCTTTCGGCACGGTTTCAGCTACTACAAGAACAGTTTGATGTTGATGAGGCAGACACTGAGAGACAGCGGCAGGAAACAAAGAAACTGTGCCACGATAAAACCTGTGAAAAGCGCTGGGAAAGAAAAGGGAGACACAACGCAAAGAACTCTCGCGACACCACTCAGAAATATGAATACAACAAAGAAGGGGGAAAAAAACACCTATGGTTAAGAGTCGCACAGGAGCAGCTATAGCAAAAGGCGCATACGTACAGTGGCTGCTGATAAGGTAAAGAGAAACATCAGAAAAAAAATATCAAAACGAGGCTACATTGACGGGCTGGCCGGAAAGAAGCACAAGGTGCGGAAACAGGGGAATTTGAAACACTCGTAGGCCTACATGTTGACCAAGAAACTCGCCAACAAGTTCCAGTAGAATAATAAGCCGGTGAAAAACATAAGAGCGCGGCCACACACTCAAAACAGCAGAACAACTGAAGAGATGGACTGAGCACTAAGAACTGCTCAAGAGATCACTACCAGCAAATCCCCTATGTAAGCTTATGTATCCCACCAGCAGAGACAAACCTCCAAATCAAATGGGATCGACCGACCGAGACTGAAAAAGCCATTACTCTGTAAAGAACGCGAAAACAGCAGGGCTAGATGAAGTACCAGCAAAAGCCATCAAAGCCGACTTTGAGACAGCCCCCCAACATGCTGTTCAATCGTTTCACCAAGATCTGGTAGAGGGGAAGATCCGCGGGTGGAGAAGAAAGAGGGCATCCTCGTCAAGCTGCCAAAGAAAGGAGATCTAGGAAGTGCCTGGTGAAGTCCCAAGTCGAAATCTTCCTCGAGCGAGTGAAAGAGGTGGTTGATCCCGTCTTCCGAGACCAATAGGTATAGGCCTCCGCCAGAACAGATCATGTGCCTACCAGATTGCCTCCCCGTACATCATTGCGGAGCAGTCGCTTCCAGAGTATAGAATCTCCCTTCTACATTAACTCTATTGTGAGCGTAAGCAGAGAGACGTTGTGGCAGTTATTGTGACACTATGTGGTACGAGAAAATGTTACCAGTCTTAATTATCCGCTGCCCGTATCAGGGCATGACGTGCAAAGGAGCACACTCCGTCCAGTTGTTGAAGCGCTTTGAGGTCAGGACTGTGTACTTCGCCAAGGGTACTAATTGCTGTCGCCTGTGCTCTTTCTGATCATCCTTTGTCTTTGCCTTGTGTCTCCTGTTAACTGTCCAAGAAGCAACCTAGACCTTTCATGTTACATTGTTTATATAATAAAGAATGTTGAACAACAACAACAACACTAATGGTCAACTCTCTGTAATGATATATCCCCTGTTGTAAATTTTCGAGTAATTCCATATTTCCTCATATCTTGATATCAGATTTTGTTTGTCTGATTTTTCTGTTCTTTCTTCGTCTGTTTGAATGTATCATATTGTTTATCATATTAAGAAGGCATTTTGATAGGAATTGTCCTCATCTGGACTGATGTTATGGTCGTTGTGTGCTTGGCAGGATTTTGGAATGTCCGGCACTCCCGTGGGTACAGTGTACTCGTGGAATCCAACCGTCATCCGTTCTCTCGGCTGCATCGTTGATTTCGTGCAGGTGCCCCATTTTATTCAAATGGAAATGGCAGAGCTCTTGGAAGACAAAGGTATGTCCTAATTTGCATTTAGTCTGTTTTCGAACAATACTATATCTTTGCTTCGATCACTTAAGTCAATAAAGGTATGATTTTTGCTTTGAAAATGAAGTGTTTCTTCGCAAAACGATTTTTTTTTCAATTCTGGTCAATTTGAGATATTTGCGATTAAACCTGATAAAGAACAGAGAAAATAATAAAATAGAATATGGGGTAGTTTTAGTCATATCTTCAAGAATATTCCTCACCATGCAACAACTGAGGTATCAGGGAAAAGGTTTTGCTTTGCTCTATCTAATGATGGACTTACAAATGTTCAAGATGGTTCTGAAAGAGATGGTTAGGTGTTGGCTGAGATGGGGATTAGGATTAAACCACGTACATGAAATATTGAGAGCATACAATTCTAAGTGAAATTAAAAGTTATTTGATGAAAATCGGTTTTGAAATAGCTGAAATGATATACACAAACAACGCAAAACCATACTGTTCTTATAAAAGGCGTGTCCCATAGAGCATTAGCTATAGAGTGTCCAAATTTTACTCTAACGTTGTAATGAGCATGGAATATACATGTAAAACTGTAACTACAAATAAACCTTATACATGTGTTTCTGTAAATGCTGTAATGAATGGTATACATGTATATGTGTTTCTGTGAAAATTGTAATGAATGATAATTTGTTTTGGGGGAAAATTACAGCTAGTGCATGCACGTTAAAGATGAAAGGCAAAACCAAAGAAAACCCATATTGAGTTTAAAGTGTAATTTTTTCAGACTTTGACTTACACTTGAACAGTCCAGATTTGAATGGTTTTTTTTTGTTTTGTTTTTTTGCACGATGAAAAAGAATCAATTTTGCAATGTTTCCTCGGTGGAAGGTGGGTTAAAGTTAATTCCTCGAGGTCACAAGCATTTGAGTCTCACATTGTGTCAGTTTGTGTTTGTGTATGTGTGTCTGTGTTTAAGCGTGTTCTATTCATGTATAACTTATCTAGCTATCTCTCTTTCTATTTATGTGTATATATACATATACAAGTTATATATATATATATATATATATATATATATATATATATATATATATTTATATATAAATGCATGTCATATTTGTGGTAGTATATTTCATAAATTATACCAAATCTTCTTTTGATTTTTTTTTTTACGTCAGAGTGGCTTCAAAATGTTCACTTTGCTACCAGTCGAAGATTGCTTCGCGAGTCATCAGAAATTGTCATGGTAACGCTGGACGAGATTGGAGTGCCTTATGTCAAACCTTCTGCGGGTTTCTTCATATGGGCCAACTTCAGCAAGGTGTGCCGTTTTTAATATCATAGTTTTCTCCTCTTTTTTTTTTTTTTTTGGAATTCCGAATAGTAACAAGAGTTTCAGATACTTAGCATGCTAATCAAATCATAAGATTAGAATTATTGCTTCAATTCATGAACTTATTTTTCCCTTTTTTATGAAAATTTATTCAATATTTTTAATCATGCTAGTTGGCAACTTTGGCCAAGTGACATAGCTCTCTACTTTTCTTGAGACTCTCAAGGCTTGGTGGACAAATGCAAACTTTTGACCCCGTTGCGCATTCGTAACAAGCGACTGGTGACTTTTGCACAAACACATGTCATGTGCAATGGAAAAGGTGTGTTTCCATCTTGTGTATTGAACACAAATACACACACACACTAACAACTCTTAGCTTGCTACCATTCTCTGACATCGCATTAGAGTTTCGTGCAAATTTGAAGGGATCTGACCCCAGATGGAATAGTGTAATTTATGCACATAATAATACCTCTCCTCCTTCTGTGAAGTTGTTATGTCATTAACCTTGTTCATTGTAAATTGTTATGGATTTTATCATCCCAATCATCATACATTCTGAAACTCTGTACCCAGTAGTATAACTTCTTTATAGAGACTTAAAGGCAAAAGTCTAAAAATCATCTGGAGGTCCCCTTTAAGGGAAGGTGCTGACTGATGTAAGCTGTAGGTGTCACAGTTGTTTCCCCCAATCCATTTTGTCTTTACCAACCCCTAACTTCTGCACTCAATCATTTTCCTGCGATTAGTATCTTCAGGAAGATTCCTTAAAGGGGGAGAGCACCCTCGCGTCATCTTTCCTTCAAAATGGTATCGCTATTCTGTCTGGAGCGGCATTTTACTATGACAACGAGTACGGCTGGTTTCGCATCGTATTCTCTATACCCCGTGGTCAACTCATTGAAGGTGAGTTCCTTTTGCGCAAGCTATTTTACTTGACTCTCTTAAGCCCCGTTTTAACGGAGCCTTTCAAACTTGAGTTACCGCGGTAGCCTCTGGGTAATCTTTTCTAATACTCCCTGTTAGAACACTGCTCGGACGTTGTCGCGATAACTTTTGCTGTTTGCTTTTGTGAATTCCTGCTGTTTTATTGTCCGATGCGAGGAACTTTGTTCTTCCGTGCACGCTTTCCTTGAATCGGGTGCGTCCGCGTCGTTCTTCCGGGCACACTTTCCTTGAATCGGGTGCGTCAGCATTGTTCTTCCGGGCACACTTTTCTTGAATCGGGTGCGTTCGCATCGTTCTTCCGTGCACACTTTCCTTGAATCGGGTGCGTTGGCATCGTTCTTCCGTGCACACTTTCTTTGAATCGGGTGCGTCAGCATTGTTCTTCCGGGCACACTTTTCTTGAATCGGGTGCGTTCGCGTCGTTCTTCCGGCGGGGCACCCTTCCCTTGAATCGGGTGCGTTCGCGTCGTTCTTCCGTACACACTCTCCTTGAATCGATTGCTTTCGCGTCGTTCTTCCGTGCACACTTTCCTTGAATCGGTTGCGTTCGCGTCGTTCTTCCGTGCAGTCTTTCCTTGAATCGGGTGTGTTCGTATCGTTCTTCCGTGCACACTTTCCTTGAATCGGGTGTGTTCGTATCGTTCTTCCGTGCACACTTTCCTTGAATCGGGTGTGTTCGTGTCGTTCTTCCCTGCACACTTTCCTTGCATCGGTTGCGTTCGTGTCGTTTTTCCGTGCACACTTTCCTTGAATCGGTGTGTTCGTATCGTTCTTCCGTGCACACTTGCATCGGGTGCGTTCGCGTCGTTCTTCCGTGCACACTTTCCTTGCATCGGGTGTGTTCGTATCGTTCTTCCGGGCATGCACACTTTCCTTGAATCGGGTGCGTTCGTATCGTTCTTCCGTGCACACTTTCCTTATATCGGGCGCGTTCGCGTTGCTCTTCCGGGCACACGACGGCCGCGGTGTACTAATTCAAATCATCGTTATTGGAGATTGATGCAGAACTTGACATAACCTCTGAGAAATCATTTGGCATATAGGCCTACCGCCAGTGTGTTATACTGCCCTCTTACGGGCAGTGTTTGAGATGTATGTTATATTGTTGTTGTACAACCTTCGCCCCTTTCGGCCGGCAGTTTGTGTTGCGTGAGCATAATAAAGATTGCTTAAACCTTAACTATTGTGACTGGTTATCCATCCCCGAACGATGTTCTTTTAATGGCGTGGTGGCAGCTACATGGGATCAAGTACCCTGCTCTTCCCTCATTACCGATGGATTTTATGCATGATATGGCAGCCAGTCGGTCGGCAAAACGTGTCGTGATAGGTAGTTATGGTTTGCTCGCATCTGCTGTAGTCCCATACATAGCCCTTGAATGGCTGTTCCCCGTCCCCTCTTGAGGCAACGACCTCGCACCCAGGCCCGAGAGAGAGGCCGCCCCTACCAGTACCAGTATTCTAACCAGAAGTACAATGTACCATGTACCTTACAGTGTTTGCGATTCTGAGTCAATTCAAATCAAAAGAAATGAAAGCAATGAATGGATGACTGAGGATGATTATGTCGGTCTTGATTATGATGATTTCTGTGACGATTATGATGATGAAAGTTATGACAGTTGTGATGAGCCCTTCGGGGACCCTAACCAACCTCGTCCCCATGAGGATCTAGTATTGCATGCTACTCGGTGTGATGGCGTCAATCCAAGTTCATGTAGCATTACTCCTCGTCCTGTCCCTATGTGTATGAGTAGTCTTGGTGTTAGTGAGTCCAGTCGTTCTAATGTTAGACATACAGTTCACAGTTGCCCAATCTGTCTCGTGGCCAATCGCCCGAACCAGCATCACATCAGTGATTGCTCATTCCTACCAGAGCATGAAAGAGATATCATTACATGTGCTCGCCAAGCGGCGTCCGTCCTTGGCTACTCTGATTCCCTGTGTCCATATGACAATTATCTGGATGATTATGATGAGCTAGATTCAGAATGTGATTTTTCAGAAGTTGATGAATGTTTTGATGATCTTCATGACAGTTTTTTGTCTACAGATATCGTCTGCTTGTCTGCTAGGGTATGTGTTGCTGATTCAGACTGTACTAGTCTTGGAGATGCAAAGGATATGTCAGATTTAGACAGGTCAATAGGGTTTCAAGACAATTCTTACTGCTATAATCGTGGCTCATCGGAGTCGGATGAGTTCCACTTCCGGGTTGATCAGTCGCCACAGTCTCCAGTAGCTAGTCCCTCAGTGTTGCCTGAAAAGGCCTGTATGTCTCCCTACATTGATCTTGACCATGGCCAACAGAGTGTCCGCGTTACTCTTGTCAGCGGTTCTCCACAGAACTTGATTGGCTATTCAGTGTTTAAGAGTCTTGGAGGTGTTTTAATGGACTCTTCTGAGGCTTATTCAGTTGACCGTTCTTCACCGTATGCAATCATTGGAGGGACGTGCCTTACACTCACAAGAGATGGGAAGGCATTTCTCTTTGAAGGATTAGTTGTTGACTCTCCGGATGTTTTAGTTGAGGCAGGCATTCCGTTCATAGTGTTACACGACATTACCATCCGTCCCGCGAAGCGCCGCATCACAATTGGTGATGGACCTTCGTACACCTATGGTCCTGATCCTACACCAGAGGCAGATATTCGGCTGTCCCGTACGCCTTCAATGTCTCTCAGCCTTCCCCGGTACAACCCACCTTCATCCATCCCTGATGATGTGACCGAACCTTCACCAGCCAGCAACTGTCACCACCAAGGCATAGGCCTACGCCCCTGTTCCCAGGACGCTGAACCTGCACGTCAGTGTCTAGCCCAGTCTGAGCTAGCCATCATTCGCACCCCTGAGATGAATGGCACCATCCCTGATGTCACTGATGATGATTCCTGTGATGCCCTAGCCACACCTCGTCATCTCTGTGGCTGGCCAGCATGTCAGCCATCTTCAGATGTCAACCAGTGTTCCTTGGACACCTCACCCCCTGATGAGCTTCCTGTGGATGTTCTAAACATCAGTGTTGGTAGCACTACCACTCCTCATCGACACAGTGGGCCCCCCGACCATCCTCGCATTATCAAGATCAATGACCCTCCTGGGCGCCCCCCAGATGCATCCAGTGAACCCCGTGCCTTCACCAATGCCTCCACTCCTGGAGGTACATCTCGCTTTCCACGGGGCGAGAAGATTACTGCCCGTCGTCTTCATCTTACCACACCTGTGATGTCTCCAACCCCAGACATTGCTCCTCACCCTCAACCAGGTCACTACACGTGCTTGCATGTAGGACCCCCTCCTGGTCGTCCTCCAGACATTGACTGTATATTCAGAAGCTCCCTGATAATTGATAACCCCCATTTTTGACCTCAGCTACCAGATGTTCCTGGACTCTGACTTGTGAATTGAATTGTGTGCCACATGCCTGCTTTATTTTTATAAGTTTGTTAAGCCATTATATTTGTGTAAACAGGTAATAGGATAAATGGATTGTTGTTGATTAAATAATGCAGGATTTTTAAGGTTATCGGTTATTTTTTATCATTATGTATAATGTACATGTGAAATTAGTGTTTAGAAGTGAGACAAAAAAAAGTGTGCTGTATAAGTTTGTGATCTGTTATGTTTTATTTGCAAGGTAATATTGTAAACTTTAGTTGATAATTATGTTAGTTATATTGGAATTTTTGTTTATAATGGGTGAAGTTTGTGTGAATTGTGTATAGTTCTGTAACTTTTGATATTTTGGTACTCTGAGATTTAAAACTGGCACTCTGAGATTTAAAATTCAGGTTCATTTTTTGTTTGTTTGTTTTGTGTTTGTATGAAATCTATGCACAGCATGCATTTTTCCTTTTTGAGCATCTTATATTACAAAGTTGCTAATATTTTTGTTCTGGTCTAAAGTGTTTTGTATTGATTCTGATTCATGTCATGTACGAAGACAGTGCATGTACAGCTGTATATTGTTATTGGATGCAAGTACATGTTGTAGTACATACATCATGTAAGCAGAAAGTTGACTTGCACATAGCAACTTGTGCAAATCTGAATAACGTACTGTATACCGTTTTATGTGTGCAGCATACACATGCTGGTTTTGACAGCAACTCAAGTATAAGTCAGCATTTTTATGTTTGTGTTTTTGCCTTTCAGTTTGCCCAGTGTGTATGATTCTTTGAGTCATTTCCTATGTCTTATGTCAAATACATGTTGCACACATTTAGGAGAGGTGAGATTTTTACATACGTATGTATGATGTTCGTTTGATTTTTGTTGTTGTTGTTGCACATGCAAGGGAAGAATATCAGTAACAGGTTTATTGATAAAGAAAAGATAAATGTATGTATGATGATAATTTGTCATTATATGAAGTTTATATGATATGCATGGTAACACATTGTACATGGCATATACAATGTAGTTTTGATGGACCTTATGTAGCTCATTCTCCCCCTTTTGATATGTAAGAATCATGTGTCAGGTCATATTGTATGGAGTGACGTCAATGTTGGAGTCCGTTTTTGATACACTTGAAGGACAAAATATGTTTCGGAAGTTTGAGTATGTTTTTAAAAGTGTAATACACCGTACAGGTGAATTTGATCTCTGCGTTTTTCTGATACCAATGTATAATTAGTTTTTATATACATGTACAGTACATCTTTTACTGGATGTATCGTTGTCAGTTGTTTCGTTTGGTATATGCCAAAGGGTTGTAGTAATAACTCACATCATAAGTTAATGATGACATTAAGGTTTTGATATTGCTTCATCAGATGGGTGGCTATTTTCAGCGGCTTTCATTCACATGCGTGTCTTATTCATAACGATTTGAATACATGTATCAGGCATTATTATGAACACACCACATTGTTGTTTTCAATGCCATGTTGCTTTCATTTGATTTATCTAGGGATTTTCGTCTTTACGCTTTTACAGGCTATGTTGATGTTTATTTGGTTCTAATGTAACAACATTGTGTGTGGTGTGTATGTGCTTTAAGACTGTAGAGGAAAGACAGCTATAGTGTAGTGTTTATGTACACTCGTTCCAAATCCCAGCATATGTTAGAAGATAATTGATTACAGCTGTATGTGCTGTGTTTAACAGTGTTGTAACAAAAGAGTGAATGAGAGTGGGGAGACCATGGTACTTACATGGTACGTAGGCCTACAGTAGTAGTGTTTCATATTGTGAGAAAAGGTAGAAAGTGAGGTAGCTACATGTGTTTGTATGATATTTGATAGTTGACATTGTGAAATATTTTCTGTTTCATTTACACCGTAAAGTAGTTTGTTTTATTAAGTGTTGTTTTATGATTGGTAGAAGATGTTTGTACAGGGTATGTATGAGGTTGTGCATGTATAGCATAGGTTATTGGTATTTTTGTATGGGCATGATTCTGATTGTTGATCCAGTGAGTAAGTACTGTATGATAGCAGTGCTTATCATAGTGTAATGTTGGTGTTTCATATTAGTTGGGTGTCAGTCAGTCCATACAAGTTTCTAGAGACCGTGTCTATATGGGGATAATGTTCGTATTAATGTTATCCAATCATTGAGTGTTCGTAATGTGGTCTAGCTATCCACATCATTAGTCAGAAGTTTGATTGGTTTAATTCCACACACATTCTTGGCATATTGAATGTATATGATTATTCCATAGCCAAGGGTTTCCCATTGTGTTATGTAGAAGAAGACAGAAAGAAGAAAGTGATCACGCCAGTGTGTTATACTGCCCTCTTACGGGCAGTGTTTGAGATGTATGTTATATTGTTGTTGTACAACCTTCGCCCCTTTCGGCCGGCAGTTTGTGTTGCGTGAGCATAATAAAGATTGCTTAAACCTTAACTATTGTGACTGGTTATCCATCCCCGAACGATGTTCTTTTAATGGCGTACTGTATATCACCTTCTTTTCTCCCTTCTAGTCCATCCATGGTGCATGGAAGTTTGGACAAGTTTGACCCTGTGGGGCGTAAGGGTTAAGGAAGCTCAAGTATTTTGGTACGGGTCCACTGTCGGTATCAGAATATTAATGCATCACACAAACGGACGAACACACTCTTCTAACATGAGCGAGTGCCTGGACAGATGCACCTAAGTCAATGGACTCCTGTTGTGTATTCACAATTATTACTTCTGTCTGAAATAACGTCAATCTCAATCATGTCAGTGGCATTTTGAAGTATTCACTAAATTTTCGATAGAATTCATGAATAACATTTCAAGTTACAAGATTTGCAAATGTACATTTCTGTTTGCGAATTAATTTTTATGTGCTATTCCGGGTCCCTCAGTATTGACAGCTCTCTCTAAAGTCCGCCGCACACTATACGACTTTCGGTCACACAACTAAGCGACTTCGGATCTGAAATAAACAAGCGTGTTTATTCTGAAGCTATTGGGATTTATTTTGGATCCAAAGCATGTCAGTCGTGCGACCGAAAATCGTATAGTGTGCGGTGGCCTTTGGACAGAGATCAGTGCTTTCATGCCGATCAGTACGTTCATCATATCCTGGGGGTGTTTCGTAAAGCTGTTCGTAAAGTTACGAACGACTTACGAGCGACTGGTGATCAGTTCTTGTGCTGAATTATGGAAATTCTGATAAGTATAGCACTTCAGAATTGTTCACCAGTCGCTCGTAAGTTGTTCATAACTTTACGAACAGCTTTATGAAACGGGGCCCCTGACTCACAAATATATGTCTTATAAAGTAATGCAGTGTCTGGATGGGCACTTTAAAGATATCTTTCACCTGTTTTCCGTCATTTTTGTTGTGTTGTTGTTGTTGTTGTTGTTGTTGTTGTTGTTGTTGTTGTTGTTGTTGTTGTTGTTGTTGTTGTTGCAATTACAGCAATGAAGAGACTGAAACAAGCCTTCCCATCGCAACCTGGAACCATCAAGGTGGAGCGAAACGCAGGGAAGGGTGTGTCAGGTATCATCTGTCCAGTGATCGACAACGTTCAGCGCGGCAAGATCAGACACCAGGCAAAGTTAGGGGTCAAGGACAACCACCCAGAAAAATGCCGTGAATGGGGTGGACGAATTTAAGCCAAACGCGAGTTTTTACCAAGGAACTTATTTGAATCTCGTTGGTTTGTCCTTCCCAGTCTAAATCAGATACTTAATTGCTGTCTAGTTCATCGCTGATCCCGTGGTTGTCTTAAAGACTCTTCATTTTCAAATTTTCAAAGTGATAGAGCTACGTTATTGTTTTGAGTAAGTTGATTAGCGGCTGTAGTATTTTTTTTTTTAATGGCAGATCTATTGGTAGTCGGCTATCCCCCTGGTTGCGTGGGATGGGGAAGGAAATTAATGGCCATTTCTCGGTACATGGCAGGTATTTTTGCGATTGTAGTAGAACATAGTTGTGCAAATGGATACCATGCCCCAAATGATCCACCTCCAAAGGCATAATGCTTTTGGAATGGGGAGGGAGGGTCAAATCAGAGAATCTTTACAAATCTCATCTCTAGATCCAAAAGTGATAGTGCTATGATTGAGTAAGTAACTTATGGTGGCTGCAGTTTTAGGTTTGTTCATGACAGATCTGCCCCCCCTGGAGGCCGGGGCACATTGGAGAACGCCTTTCCGATTTGTAGCTTCTTGAAAACACATGGCCAATAAACTAACCAAATTTGAAAGGCATTTGATATGCATTATTTTGTACTCATAGCATTGGTACCATGCCTTAAATCTGAAAATTACAAATCATAGAACTAAAGTGGTAAAAGTATGTTCATTTGTAATCTTGAACATTTGTATTATTATTATTATTTTTTTTTTTTTTTTTGGGGGGGGGGGATTTTCACATTCCAAATTCTTCTTGAAAACACACGGTCTACTCTGTCACCAAATCTGGCAGAAATATCTGTACAAATTAGACGCACATGCCCCCCCCCCCCCCCCCTGGCGTGGAACTCCAGAGGTCAAATTTGACTATCTTAAGAAGGAAAAAAAAAATATCTTCTGTTATAACTTCTTGAACCTAATGTACCACTATACAGAACATCACTGCTGTTTTCTTGTACATAATCTTGTCGGGCTCTAATGGACGTCAGCCCTATTCCTGGTCATGATAAAACAGTCAAACTGCATGTCTATTAAGTGGTCAATCAAAGGAGACAAGAAGTGACCGTCATAGATAGCCGACCGCTATAGACGGGTAAAGATATTATACCGTCAAACTGGCTACCCAAGGGATATAGAAAAAGTAACAGTTATTTACAACTGACCGTCATAGACGGACATTAAACACGACTTCCCTCTGGGGAAGTTTAGTGGCCGCTATGAGGCAGATGGCCATTACGAGGCAGGTTTGACTGTACTTGTGTGCAGGTGTACATGATTGTGTGTAGAGCCATTGTAATGCAGGGAACAAGACACTGGATGGGCTGCGAAACATTCTTTGTTGTTTTGTTTTCTTTTCTTTTCTTTTCTTTTCTTTTAGTGCGAGGTAATACCTCGGTGTGAAGGGTTAGGCAGTGTCCGGCATTTGTTGTGTCAAGGGTCAATGTATACCCACCCCTCCCCCACCCGCCCCTTCACACACACACCCATACACCAACACACACACACACACTGGATTTGAGAAATCTCTATGTAGGACCTGAAGTCTCCCCCCCCCCCCATTGTATTTAGGCAGCGGTCATGCCCCGAGACAAATGCACTTAATTGCAAGTCCTTTGAAGGGAAGCTCGCTCTTGAGCATACCAGTCATACCAGTCACCATAGCGACATTTTATTTTCTAGTTTTTTGTGATCTCACGTCGAAATAGGAAGAAACTAAAGTAAAGATTTGTGCAGACAAGATAATCAGAGTATTATGAGACTGTCACATCATCCAAAATTTGCACATGTTGTTGCTACCAATATTTTTTAAAGTAAAAAAAAAAAAAATGTTAGACAGTAATTACAATTATGTTGATGTCAGATCCTGATGAAGCCAGTGCCCAAATTTGCATACATTTTCTTTTCTAAGGAAAACAGAAATGTGAAACTGTAAGTACTATTTACGTACGTTGATGTCTGGTTCTGACAAAGCCTGTAACTTATTCTGTGCATGTCACTTTACTTACTCAAAGTCAACTTAAGATGGTCTGGAATTGCACTTTGAATTGTTATGCCCACTCGTTCATGTACGCACGTATGGAAAGACTTATTTTGTTTTCTTTTTACTCAGGGTACTAGCTAATTGTACAAGCTCTGCTTTTTGTGCAAGTTCCCTCCATAACCCCGATATTCCTTCCTAGCGAAAACTATTTCAGCTCATATAGTGAATTCATGATCAACTATGTAAATCACGTGCATGGTTGTGTCTATATGTCTTTGTATGTGGTGCGGTACATGTACTATACTTCTGTAATTATATTACATTTACTGTTTGCATTTGTATCGGTGCTTCACGACATTTTTCCTTTTTGTACAAAATTAATCGTTTATGCTACTTTGCAATCATTTTGTATTATTTGGATATGGAAACAAATGAATACAATGAAATGAACTTAATATGTCTGCCTTTCCAACCATCCATTGCACCTGTGTCATTCTTTGTTCGTGAAGTGAGGTTGGAGATTGACCTATCACCAATCGCAGAAAAATCTGTACCTGATTATGTTAATTCAGTTTATACAGAGAAGACAAAAAACTCTTCATGATTTATATACATGTACTAATTTGAATTTATTTCTGTAACATCAAAACAGTGCGATATACGACCAAAAGAGAACATGATATTGTAACATAATAGAACATACAAATACTGAGCATGGTAACGTTAAACATATTTTGCGATGCCTGTGCAATCAGTTTAATACTTCTGAAAGATATCATTCAAATAGGAAATATAAAATATTGATACATAAATAGTAAGTCGCTGGAGATTCTATTTTGTCACAAAGTCATTTGAACAATCTTATAGTCATCCATTATACAAAGTGTCAACGCCATTGACTGGGTGAGGGTAAATAGTAATACAATGATAATGATGGTAATGATAATAATAATAATAATAACCATGGAGCTACTATATACAGGTAATAAGGTCTTACTAGGATATAGCCTCTTCAGTGTTGCCACTGCTCTACCAGAGGGCCCTGCCATTATTATTACCCTAGGTTTGCCAGGTAACCATTTCTACACCTGGGTCGAGAGGGACATTGTGGGTAAAAACATCTTGTCCAAGGACGTAAGCGCTTTATGGATGTTCTAAAAGAAACGAAAAATATTTCCCGAGGTCAGATTTGCAACTGTCAGAACAAGTGCAAAGCGGCGTTCCCACTATCGTGCGATCCGTTACGAACGCCACGATTGGACGTTCGTAACTGATCGTGGAAGTCTGTTGAACTCGTCTGAAATTTCACGTTTGGATACGAGGTGATGCGAGTCAATACGTGTTGGTACGCCAGGATACGATATGGTCACGATTGGTCTATTTCACATATACGATCTGGTTTCCAGTTCAAATACGATCTAATAGGATTGTCCCGATCAAGTCCACGATTGGTACCGATCAAACACGATCGTTACGATCGGGATCCCCGATCTGGCACATGCAGCTACGTTCCAATACGAATAACACGAACCAATGCGGACTGTTGAGATAAGACGCGATATCTTTCACGATCGGGATCAAAAGCGACCCCCATTTAAGGTGCGATTGGACCCGAATGGGAATAATATAATCCGGCTGACAGTGGATTTTATTGTTTCCTTACATTTTGCAGAGTGATTAGGCCTACTATCCACAGATGGCAAGGGTTGACAGGTTTAGGTTGATGACGACGTTTTGAAAGTTTGGTTGATTTGGCTTGATTTATTGTTTTATTTAACAATGTTCAACATAACTGATATACACACAACAGAAAAGTAGCTCCCCTGATCAAAATGATATCACTTTTTAACAACAAAAAAAAAAGATTAAACAATATTATTTCTTAGAGGTATTACTGCACGTATTGACAAACTTCTATGTGAAAAATAATGGGAGTGATCGTAATAGTCATGTACGAGTGACCTATACATGTACAACAATGGACACTTTAAAAGTCACAAAAGTTAATTTTGTGGGGTATATGAATTATTCTGCTTCTGATGAATGTTTCAGAGGTGTTGTTATTTTATCATCCATTGTGTCACCCCCTCCCCTTATTCAATATCAAGAGTACAGTTTTGCATTTCTTGCTCCATCTTTACAGTGTGCATGCTTACTCAACGAAGACATAGAATTTCGTTATGCTCTTTCGACATGGGTTGTATAATTAGATGTTGGTTGCATTATCTGATAACAATCCTAAACTGAATTGATTTTGCAGTGAATGAGAGTTGACCATAGCCATTTTCCTCTAAAATTGTGTTCAACCAACCACAAAAACAAAAACATAAAAAGTGTCACACAATGTATGTGAAGGGGTCAAACGACGATAATCATGAACAAAACATAAAAAAACAGAATACATTTTTGTACTGGATCCCCCCCCCCCCCCCCCACAAAGAAAATACTCTGGCAAAAAGTAACCATTTGCCTCTGATGTGTGCTCACTCATGCACGATTCATGAAATCATTCTCATTTTTATACTGACGATAGTCAATACGTGCAGACATGCAATTGCCATTTTAGTTTTGCTCTTTTTTTTTTGTAAAAAAAAAAAAGTTACCCCATTTTGATTATGGGGAATTACTCCTGTTTTGTGTGTCTAAATCTATAATACAACTTTCATTTCATAAAATTATTTACCGTTTGGAAATAATAATCTAAAGATGCAGGCTACCTCCTAACGGAATACAAAATATACACAATCTGCGAGTAAAATAAAGGCAAAGGTGCAAAAATAAGCGCAAGGGAAGTGAAAAAGTCTATCCCGATCAACACGATTAAGAAGCACGATTAGATACTACTTGCTACGCTTTGGTACGATCCCAGACAATCTGATGCGATGATCACGATCAAGATCGAATTAATCGTGTTATTCGTAGAAAATTTTTGAACCGTCAAAAAATTTTTCTACGATTAACGCAATTGCCACCATTGACCTCAAGATCTGATACAATCCGATACGATCTAATAAGATCATCACGATTGCTTCACGATTAAAACCACGATTTCAATCGTGGCGCCAATCGTGATAGTGGGAACGCCGCTTAATGCGTAATAGCAGTTGTTTTTCCCCCTTCTTCTTCTTTAGCTGGCAAGTTAGGCCTACTTGTATGTGGGGTGAATGTAACAATTATGATGTAACCCTAATACTGTAGTCTGTTCTATTGAAGACAGATTAAAAAAAAATCAGAATGATAATGCTCATATACTGAGATGATAATTACAATACTTGTACTTATTTTCGTTGCTATATACACTGTAGTAAGATTAGGAGAAACGACTGAGAGTAAGAAAAAGAAATCTTAAAAGTAACCCAATTGAACCAACGAGTTCCCACCACTATACTAACGTACACTACGGAGATATTTTGTGTTAGGGCTCCTTTTCTATCTTATTCCCGCCCAGAAACTGGCCTGATTAATATATCGCCCTGCTGGGCCTGAATGAAGATAATAATACTGTCGAAGAAGAAATCGGCGAAGTTTCCCTGATGCTCTAGTATACATAAATGCAAAAGCGTAATGATTGCAGCTAACCACACAGTGCTGGTTCTAAAACACACACACACACACACACACACACACACCAACAGTTTCTTGTAGGTTCATTATTGTACATGCAGGATAGTGTTCGAACTGGAGTGTTGGCGTTTTGCGCGCTCCTAAAACAGTTTAGACCACATTGCGCCGATGCTGCTTCCGGCCATCCCGGCAAGAGTCAAAGCGGCGGTAGTCGAGCCCGCTCCTGCAGCCTGCAAGAGAGCAACCGCGCTACCAGCAGCAACACCGCCCCCATTAGCCGTGGCGGCCATGGACATCAGCGAAGCCGCCCAAGATCCCGCCGCAATTCCACCTGCTGTGAAGCCGACAACGGGCAAAATCACCGGTCCAGCCACGTAGAGAACGGCACCCCCAGCTACGCCCGCCAGGGTACTGGTCGACAGAGGGGAAGCTTTGCAACTGTTAATAGAATGAGAGGAAAATCGAAAGTACAGTGGGAACACTGTTAAATCAGGACCTTTGTTTATAAAACACGACAATTGACTTGTTTTAATAGGTTTCTCACTATAGGCCTATCAGGTAAAAACAAAAAACAAAGAAATATAACGAGATGGGACCTGGAAAGCATTTGCTATACAATTTAATTATGAGGGTTTTGCTATAGCAATCCGACGTCTTTATAATGTCCACTCATCAAAGATACGACTTTAATAACTGTATTTAATACTTGATGGCATGCTAAAGACGGTTACGATAACTTTCTCGTAAGTGGTTTTGTCGTTTGTTGTCGTGGGTGTTGTTGTCGTTGAGGGAAAACGCACTATCAATTACGTGGCTGTAGGAAATTGTACAAATATTTCATAGGATAGAACGTATCAGTGACATATAGGCCTGTGTGAATACGCGCTATCCATTTAAAAGTGAGTTCGTAACTTACAAGTAAGTTTCTTCAAATGCTAGTAATATGATTCATGCTTCTTATTGTGTCTTATTTCAACTGATTGAGAATTTTTTTGCCCTTCATCCACGTAAGATAAACACCAATTCAATATTTTAGCAATAGTCATGATACTATAAATCATGGGCATTACAATTATAAATATAAGTTGGACTCGCACCAACGACCTTTTGTTTAGAAAAGAGTCACATAATACAATCTTTGCGTGCAGCAGGTACCAATGATTAATTTTTACTACGTATTTCTTCAAAGTAGTGTTTCTTGACTCGAGTAAGGCCAAAAAAAAAAAAAAATCGTTGTATTGGCGTAACCCGCCCGACCCTAAACAAAAAAAAAAAACAACAAAAAACCCGACCCTGAACTTTTCCAAAAAAGAAAAAAAGAAAAAAAAGGGCGCGATACGGGTTTGCGATTTATCAAAAACAACAACAACAACAGCTGGTGTCGGAAAATGGCCGCGAAAACGGGAACACGCATGCGGTCTCCAATGGGTTCGAGTGGGGGCCAGGGTGTTTTTCCATGTCCAAAATATGATTCTCTTTTAATATTTATTGCTTTAAACCGGTGATATAACAAACTTTGGATGCAACAGACCCTCTCTATCGAATGGGGTTTTGTTAAATATGAGTTTTACACGTAAAATACAGGTAGCAAAAAAAAAAAAAAAAAAAAAAAATCCGCCCGCCCGACCCTACTTGAAAATCTCATGTTACGCCAATACATTTTTTTTTTTTTTTTTTTTTGGGGGGGGGGGGGGGGGCTAATTGCCCTTCATCAATATAAATTTACAAACCCTCATTATTCTGTGTATTATAGTGATCTGTTTGGACATAAAATATAAAATAATTAAATTTGATTATGGCATCTCCATACAATCATATTTGAATAACTTCAACTCATTTTACTTCGGTGATTAGACCAAATAGGCCTACCTTAAACATAGGGTTTTCCAACACACCAACGATCATCGGGACAAAATGTCCCGTACGTAACAGTCCCATACGTAACACGTCATAATGTCTTTAATGAGAGCCTGCAAACTAGAGCTTTTTACCATACGTATCAAACTTAATTTGGATAAACTTGAGTATTGTGACTTTTATCACACTGATAGTTACAAGTTATTTAATAGAACACTTTCTGAGATCTTTTAGGGTGAAAAAAGTAAAAGTTCCATTTATTTTTCTGGTAGGCCTACCATACGGAACGGCGCATACTATTTTCCCTTCTAAAATGATGTTGTTAAAAGTGATTTTTCACGATTTTACATGATTATTCTTCGATAGGAAAAGCTTATCTTGGACTTGCCCTGAACGTTCAAAACTATTATAGTCTGGCTTCTAGACCATATCTGCCTTGTACAACTTTGCCTTCTAAATCAACTCCCCTAACAACCAAAGAAGTAGTTGATTGAACTGGACGGTCCTATCCAATTAGAGAGAAGAAGCGCAAGCAGTGCGCAGCGAGCGCTTGTGATATAGGGCCTACTCTTTGCCCCGCTGATCTCTATGTAGATTTCACAGAGATCAGTGCATAACCGCAGCAAAAAGATGACTTCGCCCCGACCGTTGAGGGCGCATTCTGCTGGCAGTGACGAGGTAGCATCGTTTGGAGCACAACTCCAGTAAGATACCCCGTCCACTTCCGGGTTTCTTCAGCTGACAAGCAAAAAAAAAAAAAAAAAAAAGGGGGGGGGGGAGCTCAGCTCATTCTCTCCCATCCCATTTCCGGGTGTTATTAAAAAAAGGTCTTCAGAGAAAACACATAACCTTACCGCCGCCATACTTCAAGATCTCTATTTCTATTTTAGTACCACTTACGTACTTCCGGGTTGAAAAAAGTGTGGGGGCCCAAAGTGATAACACCTTATGTATTCCTTTGTATGGTGCACAAAAAGTGTGGGGGCTCCCACGGCCCCCACGGCTGCGCCGGCCCTGATAAGTACATGTAATGTGATTAAATTTAGGATTAGGGTTCAGGATTAGGGTTAGCCTATAGGACACCGACATCAACCTTACCCCAACCCTACGTGAACCCTAATTCTAAAGCCACCTAAATTCAATTATATTACTTATATATCAATTACCCTACCGGAGTTGTGCTCCAAACGAGGCTACCAAGGGACTAAATTTGGCAAAGGATCTGGAAAGGTAAAAGTGAGAAATTCAAATTCATCACCCGGTCTGATTAGTGAAGTAAAATGACCTACAAGATCTACATCTTTCCTTTCCTTTTTTTTTTCCTCACGGTGACTTACCATGTAAATATCAGGCTAAAAGCCAATGATACAATGATCGAATTCCTCATTCCAAAAGCCATGGTACAAGCCGACAACCTGTGGAAAAAGTGCAGATAAATAAAAGAATCTCTCTCTAATTTGTCAAGGTACATGGATAGGAAAACAATGAACCCCACCTTTCCCTGCCCATCTACCCTTCTCAGTGCTAATGTAATTTCGTATTCATTGAGATATGTTGAATTCTCAGCAACCAGACAACACCAAAAACGCGTGTTGGCGCTCACAATTTCATCTGCCACTCTCCGCGAATTTCACAGCGTACTCTGTACGTGATAGTCACTATACTGTATGCACAGCACACAATCAGATTGTCTTTGCTTAGCGATGCGTCTGATGCGGCGAGACTACGAACGGTGGAAGCGAGCTTGCGATCCAACATAACATTCTTCGACTGTTCGTAGTCTTGCCGCATCAGACGTATCGTTGACAAAGATAACACTCTCGCCGCATCCGATCCCTCGTGGAGAAGCGTTCACAGCAATATGTAGCTGCATCCTCCGCCTAGATCATTGGCTAGGCTCGGTCGATCGATCACTGCAGATAGATGCACATTGCGTTAGCCTAGTATTTTCAGACACTTCTCGGCAGACAAGCAGCACGCGAGACCTTCGTCGAAAGGCAGCCCGCTAGCAAAGAGTCGGTAATTCTCTTCCCATCTTGGGTACTCCTTGTGTGGGCAGTGCACATTGTACATTTTGACACGCGAAGAGTTGCTTTGAGCGGTGACATGCACGTTCGACATCAGTTTCAAAGGCGGATGTAGCTTTTTATTGGGGGGGGGGGGGGAGTTGACCCAATGACAATTCTCTCGCCAGTAATCAGCTAATAGGCCTCCCCCCAAAAAAGTCTTCATAAATAAATAAATAAATAAATAAACAAATAAATAAATAAATACAGTAATTTTGTTGATGCCAATTTTAGCGGCCCAAGGGGGGGGGGGGGGCACAGAGGTCAACATGTTCCGATAACACCAACAGATTTGGTTCGAATTAACTGGAGTGATTGGTGATATGCTATTACCCATTTTCTCTATGAAGTTATTGCAGTCCGGTAGAGTGGTATTCGAGATATGACATAGACACGTAAATATAGGCCTACATTAGTCAAGACTAGAGCCCCTACTCCACTATAAACCTAGCCCGAGTACTTTGTTGTCTTATTAAACACAGCCCAGTCGCAGTAAAAGCCGTGCTTCGCACGGCGTCTGGTCGGGCTAGGGTATTATAATCATCAGCTTCATGAATACACAGCAACAAAATAAACCACAAATACATTTAGTGTCATGGTATTTCAGCGATTTACCTTTTAGAGTACATTCTCCCAAAAACAATCGAGAAAAGACAATGAAGTCCTATGCAATAAATTCGCAAAGTTCAAATACACGTTTTGGAAAATATGCCTAAATAGTACGGCAGGGCGGGCCAAAGGGGTTGATGAGTTGATTTTCCCGCATTGATGCTCAACATCCTCCTCAAAATACAAGATTAGTCAACATTGATTAACGTTCCCCAAAATTTTTGTGTCTCATTTTCCACCGAAAGTTGCAAGTTAAATCGGTAACTGTGTAAGCGCTAATTTAAAGTGGTGTTTCGATATTTCATACGGACGTGTGCTTACCTTTGGCTGTTAGGTCCAATCTTTGAGCAGGAAAGTTCCTTAAATAATGTCAAGTCGATGAAACGACTTGCTTCAGCAAGCAAAACATAACAGAACAACCACCAACAGTAGTCTCTCCTCGCTTACAGAAGCTCGCCCGGTTCCTTTTATACTCAAGTAGACTCCAAGAACGTGTGGGGAAAACCCACTAGGTGTCGTTGCGCAATATTTGACAGCGCGACCGTGCGTCTGGATAAGGTATTGCGAAATGGGGGATTCCCCAAACGCGTTACGCCACTGTCCTTTATCTGACCCCTTGATTTCGTCCTACAGGGTTTAGGACAAATTAGCCTTTTGTCAAGGCCCTTTAGTTGTATGGTGAGGAGAGCGCAGCTGAGTGAGTTCCCCTGTCACGCTTCGCTCGCTCCATCATACAGCGAGAGGTCCTTGACCAAAGGCAATAAAGGACAAAATGGACAAAAGGGCAAAGGACAAAACGGAATGTAGCGGCATCTGCAACGTCCAATATTATGGATCAGCGGCTCTTTTCCCCCCACGCTTGCGTAATAGCCCTATAAGACAAAATAGATTACTAGTACACGTGTACAATAGCGAGACAATAGGCCTACACTGTAACTGTTCATCTATGCAGAAATTAGGTGATAGAGAAGGAGTGGAATCTCCGCCCAATTTGTGCAAATTTATGCGTATAGGTTCGAAAGCATGACAATTAAGAGTGCAGAACATTTCACTGGCTTTGATGTTCCATGCTCCAAGTAGCTCTTCCATAGCTTTTTTTTAAACTGGAAACCAAAGAATAGGCTGTTGATTTAAGACAATTTTAAGCACAGCTGTGTAAAGACAAAAGTGAAACGTGTTGAAATCATGTGCGGATACGAACTTTCTGGTAATATGTTACGGCAAAAATATGTTAAGTTTGTCTTCATATCCTCTTGTTATCTAAATAGTAAGAGTGAATCAGGGAGGTGGATCTTTCTTTCTTCCACCTCCCTGAGTGAATTAGGGAAAAGTCGTATCTAACAAAAAATTAACATTATTTTATCATCTTGCACACATTTCTGCATAATTTTGTTCTCCAGGGCAAGGCTGAATGTGAAATCTTTCGGATTACTCGTATGTGCTTATCTAGTGTGTGTTTCTACAACAGTAGCATTTTGCAGGTAAAGAACTCCAATTTCCATGTTTGTTTGTTTATTTGTTTTTTGTGTGTGCGTGTGCATGTCCTTTTCTCTTATACAGATCGATACACAGTAGCTGCTGGCATAATGTCTGTACAGAGCAAATCAAAATGTACAGTATAGGGTGTGCCAAAATCTCAAGTATACTATACATATATATAATATAAGTAACAAAGCTGCAACAAAGTTCATGCTGTATTCACCAACGGTTTATTTCTTCACACAAACTTTCGAGCGTCTCGCCGCCCTTTCTCAAGCGTTGAGAAAGGGCGGCGAGATGCTCGAAAATTTGAGTGAAGAAATAAACCGTTGGTGAATACAGCATGAACTTTGTTGCAGCTTTGTTACTTATCTTTTTATCTTGCCAACACGTGGACTACCTTATCAACATATATATAATATATATATATATATATATTGCTCTTCTTTGCTCAAAGTTTTCGCTATTTATTATTACAATTGTTTCTGGTCAGTTTTTCCTTTCTTGTTTCAAAATATATTACAAAAAGCTGCATCGCTTCGGCGATCCCTCACATTTATTCCAAAGTTGATTTACATCATTTGGGTTTATGTCAGGTTAATGTGTGTGTGTGTGTGTGTGTGTGTGCCACACATACACACACTATAGCTTCTGACCACACGAGCAAAGAGAGTTAAGGGTTTGGGACGAACACCGATCTAGGGCTTTCAATAGCTCAGTCGGTAGAGCACCGGTCTAGTAATCCGGAGGTCTCGGGTTCGAATCCCAATGAAAACCCATTTTCTTTGCTCAAAGTTTTCGCTATATATATATATATATATATATATATATATATATATAGTGCATGAGGCTGAATGCACTATAACAATATAAGCACCGACAAATTCTGAATTTGCCCCGAAGGCCAGTTATATTCAATGAGGCCGCAGGCCGAATTGAATATAATTGCCTGAGGGCAAATTCAGAATTTGGAGGTGCTTGGTACTTGTTATAGTGCAATAAGATGTCATGCACTATGTGATATATAAATAGCATACATACCCAGGCAAGATAAGCCTAGATCATTTCTAACAGTTACACGTGTCTACACAAGCAATAATACCAGTTTCTTTGAACCTGTGTAGACAAAATCCTGAAGATCCAAAGTCAACTATAGAGTCTAGGGTCTACGTGGTTATATCTAACGTTTTCTAGGCCCTACGATAGGTTAGGTCTAGGGCCCTAGGGGCCCTGGCCTAACGTTTTTATACTAGATCTACGTACACTGTACGGTACTGTACGTCACTTACGAGCGACAGAGCTACAGTAGTTAACACTTGACCCTACAATAGGTCTAACACTAGCTACCATGCATCTAACAGTAACACTAACAGTAACACGTTAGACGCCCTACTTACTGCACTGTGGGTCCAGGACCAGGACTAGATGATGTTTTGTAGGATTAGGGATCTACTGGATTTGAACACAAGGCTCGTGCCAGGCCACATTGCTGCACATGCGGATTCCGAGAGTGTGTTGTGAATGTCGTAGTAAAGTTCATAGCGTAGCGTGATCAAAGAGCGCTTAGCGTATACTGTACACACCACACGCTGCCCATTTCCACGGTGCACTTCCGCGTAGAATGTACGGAGAAAGCGGCACAAATCTTGGGTTGACTTGCTCAGTAATATCCGTCGGATTGATTCTTTTTTCAGAACAGTAGGAGTCCAAAATTCGTAGGGCGTATTTGATGGCATCCTTTGTGTCCTTATTGTCTAAGATACTGTTTATATAGATCAGTCTCTTTAAAAGTAGGGAACCTGTTCATTTCAGCTTCCATGTTTAAATCTACCGCTGAAAGTCTGGTCCCATCACATAGCCAGCCTGCGAGAATTGAGAATAACGATAATATCGAGCAAAACATATCGTGGTTGTGGCGCAATCGTGTTGATAAGGTGCGGGATTCAAGTACTCGATGATTAAAATGAGGGAGCAAAAACCGATATCAAATCGATAGTGGGTTATCGTTTGCAATCGTTATATTTTGCGTGCACTATAACTTTTGTCGTGCACTGCCGGCCTGTATCATAAGTATGTATGCTATTTTATATATATATATATAAAATAGCATACATACTTATGATACAGGCCGGCAGTGCACGACAAAAGTTATAGTGCACGCAAAATATAACGATTGCAAACGATAACCCACTATCGATTTGATATCGGTTTTTGCTCCCTCATTTTAATCATCGAGTACTTGAATCCCGCACCTTATCAACACGATTGCGCCACAACCACGATATGTTTTGCTCGATATTATCGTTATTCTCAATTCTCGCAGGCTGGCTATGCCAGCTACTTAACTGTGTGATGGGACCAGACTTTCAGCGGTAGATTTAAACATGGAAGCTGAAATGAACAGGTTCCCTACTTTTAAAGAGACTGATCTATATAAACAGTATCTTAGACAATAAGGACACAAAGGATGCCATCAAATACGCCCTTCGAATTTTGGACTCCTACTGTTCTGAAAAAAGAATCAATCCGACGGATATTACTGAGCAAGTCAACCCAAGATTTGTGCCGCTTTCTCCGTACATTCTACGCGGAAGTGCACCGTGGAAATGGGCAGCGTGTGGTGTGTACAGTATACGCTAAGCGCTCTTTGATCACGCTACGCTATGAACTTTACTACGACATTCACAACACACTCTCGGAATCCGCATGTGCAGCAATGTGGCCTGGCACGAGCCTTGTGTTTAAATCCAGTAGATCCCTAATCCTACAAAACATCATCTAGTCCTGGTCCTGGACCCACAGTGCAGTAAGTAGGGCGTCTAACGTGTTACTGTTAGTGTTACTGTTAGATGCATGGTAGCTAGTGTTAGACCTATTGTAGGGTCAAGTGTTAACTACTGTAGCTCTGTCGCTCGTAAGTGACGTACAGTACCGTACAGTGTACGTAGATCTAGTATAAAAACGTTAGGCCAGGGCCCCTAGGGCCCTAGACCTAACCTATCGTAGGGCCTAGAAAACGTTAGATATAACCACGTAGACCCTAGACTCTATAGTTGACTTTGGATCTTCAGGATTTTGTCTACACAGGTTCAAAGAAACTGGTATTATTGCTTGTGTAGACACGTGTAACTGTTAGAAATGATCTAGGCTTATCTTGCCTGGGTATGTATGCTATTTTATATATCACATAGTGCATGACATCTTATTGCACTATAACAAGTACCAAGCACCTCCAAATTCTGAATTTGCCCTCAGGCAATTATATTCAATTCGGCCTGCGGCCTCATTGAATATAACTGGCCTTCGGGGCAAATTCAGAATTTGTCGGTGCTTATATTGTTATAGTGCATTCAGCCTCATGCACTATATATATATATATATATATATATATATATATATATCGCACTTTCACGCACTTTCACTGATGTTTCTACTACTGGTGCTGTTTTCACGCAACCCAAATTTATAGTTGAGCTTTGGTTTCCTTGAAAGAGAGAGTGATAGAGAGAGAGACAGACAGACAGACAGACAGAGGAAAGGAGGATGAGAAAAAGAAGGAGAGATCGAAAACACAAGAAATTATAGAAATCAGAAAAGGCAAAAGAGAAAACCTGATCAATAGAAACATTCCAACATCGTAGGCAAGACTAGTCCAAGTTTTCTGCATCTGCTTAGTTATACCCATATATATCAGTTTCAGTTTCAGTTTTATTTCCACAGTTCAGGTAAAAACATATAAATATATATATATATATATATATATATATATATATATATATTTTTTTTTTTTTTTTATATGTTTTTACCTGAACTGTGGAAATAAAACTGAAACTGAAACTGATATATATGGGTATAACTAAGCAGATGCAGAAAACTTGGACTAGTCTTGCCTACGATGTTGGAATGTTTCTATTGATCAGGTTTTCTCTTTTGCCTTTTCTGATTTCTATAATTTCTTGTGTTTTCGATCTCTCCTTCTTTTTCTCATCCTCCTTTCCTCTGTCTGTCTGTCTGTCTGTCTCTCTCTCTATCACTCTCTCTTTCAAGGAAACCAAAGCTCAACTATAAATTTGGGTTGCGTGAAAACAGCACCAGTAGTAGAAACATCAGTGAAAGTGCGAGGAAAATTCCTCGATCCAAAAGTTATGAATTTTCATAGTTTTGGTGCTGCCATCACTGGATAAGAAGACTACTACAGAACATGATGTCATAATGGACAATGATATTCAGGAAATATAAAGTGAAATTTCACAAAATTTCATTTTTCATGAAAAGTGCACATTCCATTAACTTGTTACTGACATGTGTTAAGGGTAATATCATTCCCCCTGCTTTCTGAAAGAGGTTGGTCTAGTGCTCTTTCATGAAGCTCAAAAAGTGAAATACATTGTGTGTTGAATTTTCTTCATATTTTCTTTATGTATAATTTCCATAATGATGTCATGAAATGTAGCTGTCCCCTTATCTAGTGATGACATCACTGAAAACTTCTAAAAATTAATAACTTTTAAATTGATTGTCTAATTTTCCTCCAACTTTCGCTGATGTGCTGTACTAATATCGCTGGTTTCACTAAATCCACTTTTATATTTGGGCTTTGGTTTCTTTTAATGGGTGCAAGTAGATGTAAACACAAATGACACATGACAGGCTTGATCGTTTTTTTTTTTTTTTTACAAATGTTTTTCCTTTTTCTCAGACATTGATAGTTATCTTTTTTTTTTTTTTTCACAACCCTCAAACAGATTTGCATGTCAGAATCTCCTTCAGTAGTTTTGTGTTACTGCATGTATTACAAATAAAACCAGTTATTACATAGAGACCTACCGTACAGAGTACATACATAAAACCTTTCACTATCCCCGCTGGCAGCAAAATCGGGTAGTGAAGGGGCAGAACACAGTATACGTATATAATATATCAACAGAGATGTCAACATGCTTATATGTCCTTCGAGTTCTACGAGACGACAAGTCATGTCATCATAATCACTTGAAAAGGGGGCATGCCCCGTTCACATGGAACGGTACGATCGCAGCACGTTCAGGCGTGTGCACTTTGCATAATCCTCACTAAAATGCTAGCCGGCAATCCGCACGTCCCAGCATTAACAATACCAGCCTCCATATCATCATGTGCTCAATACAGAAAATCATTCACGAATAAGACCTGGAAGAAGAAAAGAAACACTTGAATTTTACCAACATTTCCTTTTTTTTCTCGACATAAAATTTAGGGTCCTGAATCTGGGTGAAATTTGCTAATGATACCTATTTTCTGTGTAAGAAAAGAAGGAAAGTATTGGGATGTTAAAGAAAGAAAAAGCACAAAGACAAGATTCCAAGTGAGTGTAACCAGAATCACAACATGCACAACATGATCAACATAATATCTGCTCGAATATGCTTCCATAAAACAGATACAGCAAAAGGTTGGGAGACAGCTTGAACAGTGTCAAGGGAGCGGATGAAAACTCAACCCATCCTACGATGAGAAATTGAAGCGTATGTTACACCAGCCTCTAGCTGAAAGGGTGCATGCTAACAGACTGTCTTAATAGGATTCAATGAGGTACATGTGCCCTAGTAGGCTGTTGCTTAGCTTTAATATAAATGTAGCGTGTTGTGATGTTTCATTTTGCGTGTTGAAGACCATGGCCCTATTAGAGGCATCAATTTTAATGGTCACAGTAAGAGAATAGACGTTTGTGGAGTCCGGGCTCTATGCACCTCTGGTCATGCTGCACACACACAATAATACTCCAAAATGCTTTGAGATTATCAACGAGACCACAGCTGATCAGTTTTTGCACACTTGTTATCGGATTGCAAGAGCATGATTTTGATACATCCGATAAAACTTTTCTCATTAAAAAACTTTTGAAAAACAAAAGATCAAAGATACAAATCACGTACTATTGTAGTAAACAGACAGGATAAGACCGGACAGTACACATATTTGTAATATTGTTTTCAGTGATCAAACCACGCTACATCTACGGGCCAATGACTGCAAACGGAGACAATCATTTTCCTTTTTGATATCGAGCCCAGACGTGACTCATTTCATAGAATTTTCTAGACAAATGAACGATGCCTCCTTCATTTCAATTGGTGCTCAAACTCGTGGAATTTTGTACATGACATCAATTACTCACAACATAATGATTGACTGGAACAAAAATGCCAAGTTTCAACTGGAATTCAACCACTTGGAAAAAATGCAGCCATACAGTCTATACCAGAGGTCGTTCAGATAAAGAAGTTAGCAATTGCTTTTAATACACAAGCATTAATTCCAGTTTTCATAGCAACAACACGGCTGATCAAGACTGATTGGTTGTTTCTGGTGGCTAACATAGTAACAGAAATTGTTGCACTATTATTGCAAATGTCTTTATGAACCTGGCCTCATGATGTAGTGTAATGCTGGACTCTGGCCATACATATTACTGCAACAGCCCACTCGTCAGATCAAAGTGATTTTGCTGACCCAAAGTTGCATTTTTTTTTTTCATCAATCCCTGATAAAACAAAGTGTTGATATGATGAAGTGAGTTCACTGGTCTTGCAGAGTTTATCAAAAGAATCCACTGTGTATGGGACATAATGGTAGACATTACACAATGTGAGTGTGCTTCAAAGTCATGGTAATATCAGCTGTGCAGTTTTTGATTCCATGCTTTTAAATATCCTGCTAACAAACCTTAACTAAAGAAAAAACTCCCCCCCCCCCCCCAAAAAAAAAAAAAAAAAAAAAATCTCAAATCTCTAATTCAATAGGTGAATGAGGGAACTGGACCATATTATTTACCATGTGCAAATTATTAAATCATCTGTATTAATGTCTTTAGGAAAAAAAAAACAACACCTTGTTATAAGGAGGACCTAAAATCATCATAATTACTAGTTATAATAAGTTTTCACTACATCAGGGAATGGAATCAAAATCAGGGTCAAGCAAAATCACTTTGTTAAAAGAGGGTTTTGTTATATCCAAACAACTCTTTACAAGGAGGTACCACTCTCCAACAGAGCATTTCATTATCGTTTCACCCAAGGCGAAGTGTCCGAAGACAAAATACCCATCAGGCCACGCAGCTGATATACAACTGTAACATCCCAACTGAAATTGAATATAACATGTACACTACCAGTAAGTATCATCCTATTGAGGAAAGACCCTTGATATCACTAAAGGCTTACAAAATGCTGTCAGGACAGTTACATATTTATTGATGGAAAACATCGGCTCGCTGCTTTCTCCCAACCCGGGAACAAGTGCACATCTTGATACGACATTATGATTACACCTGTCTACATGAGATAACGAGGAAAGCGATTAAATCTATTACGGTTACAATTCCCCAAAACTTTACCAACGTATTGCACACACACATAAAAGCTCCTCTCATAAAAGCCAGGGTCGACGGACGCCGCCACGCTTTTCTCACAGATTTAAACCCTGCACTACGAGGAAACAAAAAAGATGAAAACAACGACAAAAATCATCTCATTATTACAATCAATACACCTCACCATTGCCATATGTAATGTATCAAAAAATACATATGTTTCATTTTGATAGATAACAAAGTGGATTTCACTTGAATCGTTTCATCCTTTAATGGTGTGGCATTCCACTTTATTTTTATGAAGGAAAAAAAAAAAGCCCCCTGCAAATATTATCAGAACAATGAAATGGTGCTCACTGATTGAAACATATAAGAATAACACATTATAAACGTACAAGGTTGTTAGTACATTGTATCCCCGGTGGAGTTACGCATTCAACATAATTTTACGTCATAAAAACGAAAATCGTTTCTGGATCACATTCATGAGTGAAATTTGAGTGCTTGGGGCCCACTGAGTAACAGCCTGGCGTTCTAAAGGTACAGTGTGGTCGCAGGCGCCGCTATGGATGCACGGAATTCTGTGCACTTACGGAAAGAATTTACTAAGCTTATGTGTCTGTGAAAAGTGTAATTAAGGACTCTACAAAATGGGTATAGAATTAGCGAGCTACTTTGCATGGATAGTGTTCTGGAATAAAGCTAGGAAACCGCATATATTAAAGCAAATAAAAGAAATGAAAGGATAAAACAAATAAAGCCCATTATTTTTGGCACTCAAATGATTAAACATTGTTTGGGAGTCCAGCTTTCATTCACCATGGTATCCTAAAAACAAGGGGCATTTTGTTTATCTTGATGGGGGGGGGGGGGGGAGGGGGGAGTAAAAAAGTTCTGGATGCTGAAAGCACCATTAAGAGAGAGGGGTGCCTCACATGGTACATGGCATTCCAGAGGAGATGTGCAGGGTTAAAGATGCCTAATGGTAGGCACTCCCTATCAACTACAGCTGGTGTGTAGGACAAAAATTTTCAGCAGCACTTTTTTTCGTCTAAGCACTGGGAGGGTTGTGAAACATTATCCCACTTTGTAAATGCCCTGGCCTTATTTTGTGAAATAGCCAAACGTTTCTGCACTTTGTCCTTTAGGCAAGCAAACAACAACAGTCCTGTAAATAATAAGGGAGCACAAGATTATATCCATCAAAATCACAATTACAATCTGCATTAATCTGTTCCTGCATACTCTTCGATGAAGTACCCTGTTGTAATTCACTAGTAACTTTCAGCACTCAAATTCTTAGGGCAGCTTTAATAATGCCAGTTCTTGCATGTGACTAGCATGCACTTTGTCTGTGACAAGAATCCGCAACGGACAGATATATGAAATTTGATCTCTGTTTCATGAGAATTGCTTTTGTCTTTGCTTTTGGAACGCATTTTCTTCGTGTGGAAATACAAGCATTCACGTTTAGTTTGCAGTCCAGATTACTGGAGGGGGAATTACTGTTCTAGTCGGACGGGGCGAAACTTTGTCACTGAAATCACCCACTATGGATAAATAAAGTGGTCTTTGCCAGCAAGAGGTCTTTTAAAGGCATAATTCACCATTTGCAGATGAAACAAAAACCCAGCTTTAGTACTTCAAAATAGTTCTAAAATGTGAGTTTAGGGATAGAAACAACCAATGTAAAAATCTGAATCCGTATAATCCACGTTAAAGGCAGAATTTACCATTTGCAGATGAAACAAAACCCAGCTTTAGTGCTTCAAAATAGTTCTACAATGTAAGTTAGGAATAGAACCAATCAGTGTAAAAAAAGTTAATCAGTATAATTAAAGTATTGTTGAATTTACAAAATATGAACAATAGTTAAAATAAAATTGTTTCTAGACTAAACTGTCTACAATTATTGTCTAGAGAGAAAAATGGTGATATCTCCGTATATTTTAGGCTTTACTGCATAACTTTTATGTGGTGGGATATTTTGTGATACAACTGACCTACACGTATGCATCAAATGTGATAACTCTAACATTTTTTTAATCACTGCTCCCGATGGTAAACTTTACTTTTAACAACCAGGTTTAGTAAAATGTTGACATGCTGAAGGGAACCAAATTAGGTGCTCTTTAATGGGCAAGGGGTTTGTACTGGATTGTGTTTATTTATTTAGGGAGGGGCTGTAAGGATGAGTGATTGGTTCCATAGATTTGATTTTCAAAGGTTCCTAGCATGCAATTTGTTATCCACAGCGAAACGCTCCAACAAAAACTTTCTTCTCAATTGAACAAGTTGTTTTTTCACCCATTCCAGTAAATGTGGGGTGATGTACCACCCAATATGATCCACACTGTACCTCTAGCATTGCCAGTGAAAGTGGTGCGTGGAGATGGAAAAAAAAAAATCACTCAAATCTTTGCTTCTAAATCACAATCATGTATATAACTTTGAAATGTCTCTTTGCGGGAACACACTTTCTATGTACACGATAATATATTATTCATCTTATGCAACATCCATTGTTCGTAGCCCAACATTGCACACAAGACACATACGAAACATAAAGAAAAGAATTAACAGGTTAAAATGCAATAACAATAACAAAAAAGAAAAGACACTATCTGATCTGGCTGAGTTATAGTACCAAGTAAATTGTATAATTATTACTTTCATGAAGTTCTTAAATAAGTGGGATACAGTATATATATCACAGTATAAATATATACATTATTTACAGTCTATTACAAGTCCTCCAATGGTTATATTACAAAATTATTACATTCATTCATACATTTGTATAATCGCTAATGTTATTATTTGGAAAAAAAAAGTAACAAGATTTAGTACTTCTTAACATTTCTTTTAAAAACACAAACCCATGACATGGACACAAGGCATTAAGCTCCAGTGCTTTCGTGGCATACATCACATGGTCACCCATTTCATTGGGTTTCTATTTTTTTGTTTCAGTTCACAACTACTGTTTTGTGTTTTCCTTCTAATCTTGGTGCAATCAAAGGTCAGAAACCATAAATGGGCACGCATCTGTAGCGTGACTCCACTGTGGTCTGCGAACCCGTAGAAAACTACATCAAACTACATCAACTACATCAAACTTTTTTCTTTTGTCGGCCCGCTGCTTATTGAAGGATAGATATGACATTGCAAGAACAAAGAACCGGTATGCACATAACTCTACACAGCTGCGTCCTTCACCAATCTGCTCATACAGGTATCTACATGTGCAACTATCTGAAGCGTTTGCACATGGCTTTCAATGTGTGACAAACTGTACTTTGCAGACGTGACATGCACAGTAATTTACTGATGTCATGGCAACGAGACCAGGTAGAGATACACAAACGTGGGACAGAGTGTTCAAAATACTGCCAGCACTCAAAGTAGGCTAGTAAGAGCAGCAGTGACGGTAATGTCGAAAACCTTGAAGGATCACACCCTATCACACCCTATTAAATGGACACTGCTTAACTACCAGTTATCATGATGAATTTGTCTCTACCAACGAAGCGACTGGGGTTGAACAGGCACCCTTAGGTCAGTTCACGTTCATAGTTGGAGTAATCAACCGGTGGCGACCAACTTCCCCAAAATAAAGCAAGAATGAGCATTTTTTGAACACTTTGGTAGATTTAAATTTCTTCCATCTCACCTCCTTTTTCCTCACAAACAAACGAGTCTTTAAGGCCTTTATGAGTAAATTTGACTTCTCTTTCTTTTTTCCCTACAGGTCAGTAGCAAACTGGACACAACAAAACCAAATGTGACAGAGTGAGGAAAATTGAAGGTGCTGTAATTCATATTTTGTTTTGATACCGGCACTCATATCTTAAATCGAATGCACAGTTTGTCCTTTGAAAGCACGTTTGATGGAGATAAAAATAGAAAATTAACGTGTTCCCATGAGTAGAATGGTCCATGACCATCTGTCTGAGCCACTAAAGATAAGTTTGTGACGTTTATTGCAACTGTGAGCTCCCCTATCTGTATTGAACCACAGACAAGCTTTTCCCCTGATGAACCGTCATTGCTTTTTGTTTCCAAACATGAGAGTGCCCTTAAAACTTGCAGCAGTTTTTCTTAAGTTTTAGTACTTCATCAGTTGCATTTGCTTTTAAAGAGGCTGCCAAGGCACCACAAAACTGCACACTTGGACCCACACCACAAAAATACAATTCAGAATTTTTGGCCAAGCCTATAACAAGCATCCAAGTGGCTCGACTTTGTACAACGTTGAGATAATCTGTGAATATTTGCAGGCAGCCAAAAGAGATAAATCAACATCATGTAACTATATCAGCTGAAGCAGTGGCTCTTGCTAGTTAATTTCCAACTTTGTGTTTGTCCGCTAACTCCTGTGGCAGATCTCAAGGACATTGATCAACACATCAGCTGCAATTGCGACTGTAGACGCAGACCTGCCTTGTAGGAACTTACCTCAGAACAAGGAAAAGCTAAGGTTCATTTGGTGACAAATTGCATTTCTAAATATAGGTAAATAATTACAGTTTGCATTAAAAAGAAGACAAATAAGACAGAAGCATTGGCAGATCCCACAAAGCAGCAGCAGTACATTAAGCAGGCTCTTCCGTGCACTCCATGGGACACACACAAAAATAGTTGAAGAGCTTACAGCTTCGATGCATCTTGGCCGATGCACGATTCTCTTGTATGCCTCGCACGAGCTGGCGGGTAAATCTTGGGCGAAGATTCATTGCAGTTGCATGACTCCTTGTAGCACTAGTCCACACGGGGAGTATTGTAAGAATCAACAAATATTGGACATGCACAGCTGGTCTTGTGTGACAGAGCAGTATCCCACAATGCAATGCCTGATGATTTGTTTTGATTTAGAGAGCTGCCAGCAAAGTGTGGCGCTGTAAATTGATCACATTTATGCCTATTCTTTTTTGAGATCTACACTCATTATTGTTCAAACGCAACTTGAACTTGTCAATACCAAAGTGTGGCAGCATAAGAGGCATTGTGCAAACAATCATAATGGTGATAACAGTAAATTGAATTTAATAGTGGGGCACTCAAAATACACCTCAAACCCAGTTCCTCAGCTCCTGTGTAGGCTATTAAAGCCCTTTCTGTCGTATGTCTGCTAACACTGAGTGGGACACAAGAAATGGCCACACTGCTCTGGATTATTTTCTACTTGCAAATTTCTAGAGTGGAAATCTACACAACAGCTACACCTTTGAAGCAAACATGTGGTAGACGGTATCCCAGTGTGCTCATGAAGTCATGAGCTCTGTGTATGCAGTGTGTACGACACTGGGCACAGCACTGTGTATCACACTGTATATCTAAGTATCCCCTTTTCATACACTGTAAATCGTCAGTGTTGCTGGAGTCGGTGTATTGTCAGTGAACCAGTGTTGCTGTCAAACACCGAGAGTGTACCAGAGTGTGTGTAGTGTTGTAACCTCACCAGTAACTGGTCCAGGACTTGCACATGAATTTTCTTTATCCTCTCCATTTTCTACCCTGATCTTTTTTTTCTGGATAAAGACAGTTTTTGTGCATATCTTAGGTTTAAAAGTGGTAGAATAAATTTACTTGCACCAAACAATTTCAACCTTGGTCATGAAGTCGTAAGTAATGTATGATTAGCATCCTGCAAACATGCAAGTCTGTTCCTTTGTGAGTGTGTGTGCTTTGACATGCACAAAATGCTGTCTGCTGAAAGTTCGTTCTTGGTTGTGTGAACAAGTGTCCCAAAATACTAGAGTCACCCGATTGCACATGAAAAAATATATACGTACTGCTATGTGAACACAATTGCTTGATATTAAATTGTACCACACTCGCTGTGTACACCATTAACAACCATGAACATCAGTGCATTGTCTTTCCTACACTCACAATCTGCACAAGTACATAAAAATACTACCGGTACATATGGCATGTAAACACTGAATTACGGTATATGCAGGTGTATCATATAAGGCATACACAGGTGTAGCACTTTTGATGTGCATGCACATGACACTTAATGTCTGTGCATTCTTCTCGGCAAGTACGCAGTAATACACTGTCCACACGGGTGTATGAAGGTTGACAGGCACACTTATGGAGCATGGTACACAGGTACACATCCAACATGTACACCGTGTATACACTGTACCCAGGAGCATGACACTTGTCATATACATACTGCATATGAATGTGCACAGAAATGCATCACACTTAGCCCTACACACAGTGATGCAAGTGTACTATCTCCTAACACTAAACTGAAGCACATTTAACATGTTGCACACACTGTGGGTTACTGCCTATATAATGCTATTTTGATATTCATCACATTCTCTTGGGATGTCCTTGTTCTGGTGTCTGGCCAAGACAATATTTGAGATTGGCTTGTCATGGCCACACATGCATAGATAGCTTCTTTTTTTTTTTTCATTTCAATTTTCACCACACCTGCCCAGTTTCAGCTAACGTGCCAATAAACTATCCTTTCCCCCTATACAATAACATTGGTCCTCAGCACAGATTCAAGCTGTATCGACTCGTATAACAGGTACACGATTAAAAAACAAAACAAAAAAAAACATTGCAAAATTATGTCAAAGGTAAGAAACGGAGATAGCTCTTAATAATACGAACTCATTATTACATTACATCATGCCAGGTAATGGTCAAAACCTCTTGTTCCGGAAAGAAGAGTAAGAAAGAAGAGCGAAAGAGCAAGACTGGTGGCCTATCCCTACACACCCACACACACTACCCTCAGCAGCACTGCCTCCCAGTGAAAGGCGCCGCGTTCTCTAACGCAAGATCATGATAGACAGTCTTGGATCTTGCTAATCCACTCCTCGGCTGCTCCCTTGGTGTCTGAGATGAAGTTGTAGACTCGCTTCGTAGTCTTCAGCTGTATAATAAAAGCAAAAAACAGATTCAGTGAACTTTAGCCTCTTCCGCTACAAAGATTATATAGAAATTACCTAGATGAAAATTCTCTAATAGTAGAATTAGAAAATATTGCAACACCCTTCATAACAAAATCAAATGACCCAGCAGTTTTCTTTCATCATATCAAAATTTCACTTAAACCGAAGGGATTTTTGCACCAAAGAATTTATTACTAACAATTTTGGAACCTGAATTTTTACTTCATTGTGACAAAATTTCACCATAGCCATGTTTGCTGTAACAGGAGTGCCATATATGAGTTAACTGTTTAGACAATTTGCTCTTTACCCCTTCATGTTCACTCTGAGCTTTCAGCCACTACTATATATTGTAGTACAGTCCGACCACCACGTCTACTTAAAGATTTCAGGATCTGAAACACTGTATTTTTGGTCGAAAAACAGTTAAATTTTCACCATTCCTGCAACGGATCAGTGAAATAATATACTTTGGGAAAAACAGAAGTTTCCACAAAACAGTATGAAAAAGTATTTTAATCTTTCTTTTTTTTTTTTGGGGGGGGGGGTAATGAACAGTTCAAAATACTGTATAAGCTAATACTTTCATAAGGGTTTCATTTACACGAATTTTGCAAGTCGCTGTGGGGATTATAAATTTAACAACACGCAAAAATGTTGCCAAGCTCTACAGTAATAGTGCACTTACGATAGCATCGGTGTCAATTCATGAAAACAACACTTTACAAAAGTATCCGCAATCTCCTAATTTACGAAAATATCTGTACGCAAAAGTAACAGCTTATACAGTAATGCAAAAAAGCACCAGTTAGCATCTCAGCAACGAACTGTTCACAATCTTTCAGCGAAGGACTCGTCGCCGAAAGGGACCCCAACTTTTGTCTTTCACTTACGTCGAAGAAAGCGCTCTCCTCGCACTTCTTCGGTGCCGACGGGTTCGGGAACGCCGGCTGCACGGACTCCACCTCCTTCAGGTCGATGAACCCTTTGCAGTGAGGGTCGTTCCGACTCTCGTAGTACCTCAGCTGGGGGATGAGGGAAGGGTTCAAAGA